>NC_048575.1:20539844-20692344 GCF_013265735.2 Oncorhynchus mykiss | reverse complement strand
TCAAGTCAAAGGCGTCCTTATGTAAGGAGTATGTCGTGGAGTTCACAATGTAGCAGACTGAGGATTCAAATGTGTGAGATTGTGGATGATGGTGGTGCAGGGAAGGAGAAAGAAAAAGAAAGGCAGAGAAAAAAAGCTCATTCTCTTGCTTCCATCCCAAAATGATTTATAAGTCAGAGAGAGCATTGCATGTAATGATCCAGCTTGTTGATTAAGCTTTTGTATGGTGGCGCATGTTGGAGAAAGATTGTAGGGAGACCCGAAATAGACAGCAACGCAGATCAATTAGTTTCCTAAGTTCTGCCTTATGCAGTCAGTCACCCGTTCTACCAGCCCCCCCCCCCCCCCCCCCCCCACCACCACCTCTGCGCTATCTTCCAATTTATATCACAACTAACACCCCTTTATGCATAACACTCTGTACAATGCCACAAAAATATTTTATCCCCAGAAACATGCCAAAATAAACATCAAATGCATATTTTTGATACTTTAAAAACTTGTCAAACTTCTTTATCACAGTGATGCGTTTTGAAAGATACGAAGACACCACTCATAAGAGAGAATGAGAGAAAGAAAGAGAGTGTTTAAGAAAGCGGTAGTGAGGAAGACAGACAGAGAGAGAGAACGAGGAACAAGAGCGAAGGGAGGTGTGTGTTTTGACACACCCTCCATCAGATTTCAATATAACTCAGAGATGTGGCGGCCAGCCGGTGGGTCAGCCAGGGAGAGAGAATATAAATATTTAAGTGGGTACTTGGTCAGGAGGTGGTGTAGCTACAAAATGAGCAATTACTTTTCTCCTCATGGGATGTGGCTCTGTTTATGACGAGGAGGTCAGAGGTCACCGGATCTCTTCAGGGCAGCCAGCTGCCATGTGATATCCCTCTTTATTGATTTACACACTTACTCACCTCTATGATATTTGAAGAAAATCATACATACAGGATATAGCTAGGTATTCTCCTGTACAATATCCACATAACCAAAGCCATTGACATTACATGAACTGTATATGGCTATAGATGGATAGTAAAACTGCACAACTGAATAGTTAGTATATTTATATTCACAGGTCCACATTACCTTGTTGATGGAAGGAAGATGTCCCATAACCTACAAAGCTGTCCCATAACCTAACCACCCCATCTCTCCTCCATCCTCTCCTTCCCATCAAACCCATGATACCCCCGCCCCCCACCAATAACTTCAGGTGTTCTATACCTAAAAGAGGTATAGAAGAGGACACAAAGCCCTAAGCTTTCCCTATCCATCCACTCATTTAATCAGAAGAAAATCTTGTTTTCAATAATTAGCAGACAGACAAAAAGGGGAGAAAGCTAATTTCCCTCCGAGACCTCGAACGGCATCCACAGATCAATGTAATGTAATGCAATCAATGTCTAATGCCATGGCTTGATTTTAAAGCATTCTGTAGAATTAAAAACACACATCAAATCAAACACTCATGTTGTCTCTCTCTCTAAATCAATATGTAGATTGCTATCTTATCATGTAGTGCACGAAGAGACGCAACGACCATTATATTGTAATTATGAGTGATGGACTGCTAACATTTACAGAATGGCCCTTTTTCATTGAACTTCCTGCCTTCGATTATTAGCTCTCAAGATTTAATACGCCTTAAACCTAAATGTAGGAATTCTAATCATGTTCTAATGAGACCTCAGACTAAGTCTAAATAATAACAATTAGTCCATAAATAATGGCACTTCCTCATACAATGCATGTATACTGTACGTTTTACGGGAGTAACTGCATGATCACCATAATGAGTAGTAAATGATGAGTCTTTTACAGGATGAGGAGGTGAGCCATGGCCCAGTGGTGGGTAACTAGGTATCAGGATCATTGGTATGAACTGAACTGAAATTTCTCACCTCTATCAGACACAAGTCATACGGAAGGCGCAATCCATTCTGAGGACTCCCAGCACCCCTTGTTTGATGAATTTCTGTAAGAAGAAGTCAAACTCTCCTTCTTACCAGCTGCCATCAGCTTTCTCAATAAGCTCCAGTAGTACTGTTAGCTGTGTACATATTGCTGTAAATATTGTTTTGGTTTGTGTATATTTATTGTCATCTGTTCAATGTGTTTTTACTATGTGCTGCAAAATGAATTTCCTGCCGGGGATAATAAAGGGAAAGGGAGATACCTAGTCAGTTGTACAACTGAATGCATTCAACTGAAATGTAACTTCCACATTTAACCCAACCCCTCTGAATCAAAGAGGTGCGGGGGGTTGCCTTAATCGACATCCACATCTTTGGCTCCTGGGGAATAGTGGGTTAACTGCCTTGCTCAGGGGCAGAATGACAGATTTGTACCTTGTCAGCTCAGTGGTTCGATCCAGTAACCTTTCAGTTACTGGCCCAACGCTTTAACCACTAGGACTCCCAGCACCCCTAATAAAGACTCTACTCTACTCACGTTGCCTGAGACATGAGGACTAGTTTTGACTCCCATAACTGTTACTATGTAGGCTAAGCTCAATGGGCTAATACAGTCTCGACTCACACTGATGACCCAGTGTCGATACCCGGTCAGGACAGTGACATACTGTAACAGCACAGCAGTTGATACTTCCATTTCAGTAATCCCCTTCCATTTAATAGTGGATTTGGTTTAACAATGTCTCTAAAAACCGTATCATTGGAAATGAACACAACCAATGCTACCAAATGCTTAGAAAACCCCAGGACTCTGACATATCCTGAGTACTAATACATCTTTAGAATGTGGGAGAGTAAACATCTAGCTCCAGTACTCCTAAAACCCCAGGACTCTGACATATCCTGAGTACTAATACATCTTTAGAATGTGGGAGAGTAAATATCTATCTCCAGTACTCCTAAAACCCCTGGACTCTGACATCTCCTGAGTAGTAACACATATTTAGAATGTGGGAGAGTAAATATCTAGCGCCAGTACTCCTAAAACCCCAGGACTCTGACATATCCTGAGTAGTAACACATATTTAGAATGTGGGAGAGTAAATATCTAGCGCCAGTACTCCTAAAACCCCAGGACTCTGACATATCCTGAGTACTAATACATCTTTAGAATGTGGGAGAGTAAATATCTAGCGCCAGTACTCCTAAAACCCCAGGACTCTGACATATCCTGAGTAGTAACACATATTTAGAATGTGGGAGAGTAAATATCTAGCGCCAGTACTCCTAAAACCCCAGGACTCTGACATATCCTGAGTACTAATACATCTTTAGAATGTGGGAGAGTAAATATCTAGCGCCAGTACTCCTAAAACCCCAGGACTCTGACAGGCTTGGCACACAGTAAGGACAACCAGCGGTGATATGATAACTAATTAAAAGCAGAAAAGGTGAATATGATTTTGGGGGATCTGTCAGTAATTGGACACATGAAAGACGCCGGAGGGGTGCACCGAGACACTGACGCCCCTCTTTATTAGGATCTAATGTGTGTGTGTGTGTGTGTGTGTGTGCGTGCGTGCGTGCGTGTGTGTGTGTTGTTCTTCTCCTTTGGTCTAATTCAGAAGAACAACTCACATAGAGATAGAGCAAGTTTCATTGAGGTTGAACTCACTGTGAGAGAGACTGTATTATGACTAGAGCTGGAGAGACAAGATATGAGAGACAGAAAAGGGAAAATAGTCTGAAACCAAAGAAGAAAGGGAGGAGAGAAAAGTACCATGTCATTTTTCCTGAGTGGCTAGTCTGTCATTAGTAACTTTTTTAGTCCTGGAAGTTGGACTACTTTGGAACCTTTGACGGTGGTTTTCTGTTCTTCTTGATCAATGTGAACACAAACTTCTTGTTGGAGCTAAGTCAATTCTTGTCTTATAATACCATTCCCTTGCCGGCTTTCTTGCCAGGTCTCTCTCGAAAAGGAGGTTTTCAACCTCAACATATGCTTTTTTTGGAACTCTGCCCATGCAGTACTTACAATAAATACTAAACAAACAGATTAACCGGATGTTTAAAAACAGACAAGTAGGCCGGTTAAGCAGTTTACGGTTAAGAAGGTCAGGAAGAAAATATTTTCCCTTTTATTTCTTAAAGCCACAATTATTCGCTAGATAATGGTCAGGTGTGACTTGTTTCAGGAAACTAGGTGTATGTCGCACATCATTACTTCACAGGAGAGGCATTTAAAAAAAAATCAAAATGCATTTTTGGGCAGAAATGCCTTCTGGAACATGTGAACTTTCATGTGCCTTAAAAATAAACTTGTATGCCATCTGTAAATACTAATACAATAGTTAATTTACGAGCATTTTTGGTTTAGCCACACAAAAAGACAGGAACCTTCCTGCTAGCATGACTGGCTGAGATAATGTATTGACTGGACATACCGAGAGATTAGATCAGATTGGTCTGCCATGTAGCATGATTCTGTCTGTAACATGAGCTGCTCAGTATGTGTAAGTAGTCCTTTCTAATTCTGCTTTTTTTGGAAGATATCACAAAGAACTGAAACAAAGAAGTTGACCAAGCCTCGAAATCAGTAGAATGCCCAGTGGAAGCAGAGTATAATAGCTCAGGAAATTCTGGCGTTTGATTGCAAATATGCAGAGGGAGTCGAAAAGAGAACACCTGTCTCTGGATTACATCATCAAACTAAGGGCAACCATGGCATCCGTGACAGAGAAGGAAAAGTGTTCATCCATGTATGCAGGTAAGCTAGCTAGTAAAATGTTCAGTTATTATACGTTTCTAATTTTGTCAGAAAGTCATTTTCATTGCAAGTTAAAGCATACTGTTAGCTAGCTAGCTAACATGATATGTATGATCTGTGTAGTAATATTATTTGTATCTCAGAAAGCGATTTGCATTGCTAGTTATAGCGTAATGTTAGCTTGCTAACAAGCATTGAACCAAGTTGGTTCAATTTAGTTACCTGCCAATTTATGCATGGTAGTAATGTTATGAGTTGGGATTATGGTTCATTGTTTAGCTAGCTAGTAGTACCAGTCAAAAGTTTGTACCCACCTACTCATTCAAGGGTTTTTCTTCATTTTTACTATTTTCTACATTGTAGAGTAATAGTGAAGACATCACAACTATGAAATAACACATATGGAATCATGTAGTAACCAAGAAAGTGTTAAAGAAATCAAAATAGATTTTAGATTTTAGATTCCTCAAAGAAGCCACCCTTTGCCTTGATGACAGCTTTGCACACTCTTGGCATTCTCTCAACCAGCTTGGCATTCTCTCAACTACTACCAGGTAGTCACCTGGAATGCATTTCAAGTAACAGGTGATTCTTGTTAAAAGTTAATTTGTGGAATTTATTTTCTTCTTATTGCGTTTGAGCCAATCCGTTGTGTTGTGACAAGTTAGGGGTGGTATACAGAAGATAGTACTATTTGGTAAAATACCAAGTCCATAATATGGCAAGAATCAATCACATTCATTTATAAAGCCCTTCTTAGCTGACATCACAAAGTGCTGTACAGAAACTCAGCTTAAAACCCCAAACAGAAAGCAATGCAGGTGTAGAAACACGGTGGCTAGGAAAAACTCCCTAGAAAGGCCAGAACCTAGGACAAAACATAGAGAAGAACCAGGCTATGAGGGGTGGCCAGTCCTCTTCTGGCTGTGCTGGGTGGAGATTATAATGTTCATAGATGACCAGCAGGGTCAAATAATAATATTCACAGTGGTTGACGAGTGGTTGACGAGTGGGGTGCAAAAGGTCAGCACTTCAGGAGTAAATGTCAGTTGGCTTTTCATAGCCGATCATTCAGAGTATCTCTACCGCTCCTGCTGTCTCTAGAGAGTTGAAAACTGCAGGTCTGGGACAGGTAGCACGTCCGGTGAACAGGTCAGGGTTTCATAGCAGCAGGCAGAACAGTTGAAACTGGAGCAGCAGCATGGCCAGGTGGACTGGGGACAGCAAGGCGTCATCAGGCCAGGTAGTCCTGAGGCATGGTCCTAGGGTTCAGGTCATCAGAGAAAGAAAGAAAGAAAGAAAGAATGAAAGAAAGAAAGAAAGAAAGAAAGAATTAGAGAGAGCACACTTAAATTCACACAGGACACCGGATAAGACAGGAGAAATACTCCAGATATAATAGACTGACCCTAGCCCACCGACACAGCTCGAATAAGCAAGAACAGCTCGAATAAGCAAAGATAAATGACAGTCCATCGTTACTTTAAGACTTGAAGGTCAGTCAATCCATAAAATGTCAAGAACTTTGAAAGTCACAAAAACCATCAAATCAAATCAAAGTTTATTTGTCATGTGCGCCGAATACAACAGGTGTAGAAATGCTTAGATCATGCGCCATGATGAAACTGGCTCCGATGAGGACCACCACAGGAAAGGAAGACCCAGTGTTACCTCTGCTGCAGAGGACAAGTTAATTACAGTTACCAGCCTCAGAAATTTCAGCCCAAATAAATGCTTCACAGAGTTCAAGTAACAGACACATCTCCACATCAACTGTTCAGAGAAGACTGCATGAATCAGGCCTTCATGGTTGAATTTCTGCAAAGAAACACTACTAAAGGACACCAATAAGAAGAACAGACTTGATTGGGTCAAGAAACACGAGCAATGGACATTAGACCGGTGGAAATCTGTCCTTTGGTCTGATGAGTTCAAATTGGAGATTTTTGGTTCCAACCGCCGTGTCTTTGTGAGACGCAGAGTATGGAGGAGTGGGTGTGATGGTGTTGGGGTGCTTTGATGGTGACACTGTCGGTGATTCAAGGCACACGTAACCAGCATGGCTACCACAGCATTCTGCAGCGATACACCATTCCATCTAATTTGCGCTTAGTTGGACTACCATTTGTTTTTCAACAAATTATATACCATTTTGTAGCTCTGAGTCTCTACTTTTATTCAATGTAAACAACACAATTTCAAATGTTGCTACATAGGACCGAATCCCGGTGGTCGGTCACATTTTACACAAAATACCCAAGTGAAACAGGCCCACTGGGCTTAAAATGGACCTTCCCATCTGACATTTGCCCAAAATGCAGATGGCCAGTCTGCCCCTGCCTGTATAGACATCTGTCTAGCTGCAGTAGTTTTAAGTCTTGTGACACTGCAGGGAATGAGGGCATTGGAGAAAGCTCTTACTGTGTACAGGGATAGGGCTTAAAGACAAGTGCCCTGACAGAAAGGCTTTGCCTCACAGGGAGATTGTGCATTAAACACCTATAGGGATATTGTAAATGAAATCATCTACCTCACTCTGTTATTGTATTCACAGTTGCTGTATACTCCTCAGATATACTGCACATGTAACTCCATATATCATCCATAGATTGTCAGTTTACAGTGGCACGACCACTCAACTCTGTAACACTTTTTGTGCATGTGGAGAAGGAAAATAAAAAAGTTGACATCAAACATCAGCCTCATACCAGATGTTTCCTACAACGTGTTGCCATGTAGCGCCGTCGCCTTGTCATGGCAGCTTAGAATTATGTGTGTGACGTGTGTATGTGTGTGTCATGCCTGTGCCCTTATTATATGCCTTCCGTACAGTCATCTCACATGTGGCAGTGTTTCCCTATCCAGGATGTCATGATGCTCACTATTGCCTGTCATGATAGATATCCCTGTTGACACAAGCTGTTATGTCTGCTCTAACAGGAGCACGTATGTTCATGACAACATGGCTCTTGAGACGGGAGAGCTTGTCAAATCCGCTCTTCTCCATGCTTCAGTGTAGTCCCATATGGGGTAGGTGTGTGTGTGTGTGTGTGTGTGTGTGTGTGTGTGTGTGTGTGTGTGTGTGTGTGTGTGTGATTGTGTGCGTGAATGTGCATTGGGCAAATGCATAGAATTCATGGAAGGTTATCTTTGAGATTATCAAGGTTATGCGTCTGAGAGTGCGTCCATTATACACAGTGAGCGTGTAACCTCCAGCTTGCTAATTATATCAAAACAACCGCATTGTAACTTTGATTAACATTCAACAGTGCTAGTGGAAGATTTGTGTGTTGCGGAGCTGCGAAGAGTCGTAGTATAAAAACTCTGCCGGCCTAATTAGATGTTGTGCTTGAAATAATTAAGTGAGGAGAGAGCAGTATTTAAAGAGGCATGGCAGTTATTGGAGGGTTGAAAAGGCCATATTTACCCTGCTCCTCCCCCTGCTTATGTGACTGGCATCACTGATGATGATTTGTCAACACTGGTCTAGACAGCTGTCAATCAAAATACAGAAAAAAAATACAAAGCCAGAAAGCTCCACAGAGAGATTGTTTGAGGAACTGACATAGGGTGGGCTCCTCACCCCAAAATAAAACTAATGTGAAACTCATTTAAAATGAATTGAAATGTCTTATCTGTGATCTGTTGTGAGTTATGACTAAGATCAAGCCGCGTTAGCATGAAAACAATGTTGCCTAGAACTAGGCAAGGCCAAACTCTAAATAAATCTTGCCTCTTTCAACCAAACAAGATCATTTTTGCTTTAATTGTTCGCTCAACCCATTAAGGCTAATTGTTCGCTAGCTTTAATGATTTCTAGAAAAATGCCCTAAAGTCAAATTAGGGCATCACATTTTTTGTCTGGTCTTTTATGTTCTTTTCTTTTGTCACCGAGCCACAGAGAGCAAGTTTACAAAGTTGTTGAGGATTCATTTAGGCCCTAATTGCCCCCGCAGGAGACTGGTGTCAGCTTGGATCTAGTCAACCTCCTGCATAATGAGTAAAAATGATGGATCCTGCAAAGGTCACACTATAATCCTCCCTTACAGAAACAAATGGAATTAATGAAAGCACTCTGTCTCTCTCTCTCTCTCTCTCTCTCTCTCTCTCTCTCTCTCTCTCTCTCTCTCTCTCTCTCTCTCTCTCTCTCTCTCTCTGCCTCTCAATTCAATTCAAAGTGGCTTTATTGGCATGGGAAATGTGTTTACTCTCTCCCTCTCTCCCTCTGTCCATCTCTCTCTTCCTCTTCCTCTTTCTCTCTCTCAATTCAAAGGGCTTTATTGGCATGGGAAACATATGTTTACATTGCCAATGCAAGTGAAATAGATAAAGAAAAGTGAAAAACCATCAGAAAGGAACAGTGAACATTAAACTATGATGGCTATGTACAGTGTTGTAACAATGTGCAAATAGTTAAAGTACACAAGGGAAAATAAATAAACAGATAAATATAGGCTGTATTTCTTCTTCACTGGTTGACCTTTTCTTTTAGGCAACAGGTCACAAAACCTGCTGTGGTATTTCACCAAATAGATATGAGAGTTTATCAAAAATGGATTTGTTTTAAAAGTATTTGTGGGTCTGTGTAATCTGAGGGAAATATGTGTCTCGAACATGGTCATACATTTGGCAGGTTAGGAAGTGCCTCGCTCTCTCCCTCTCTTTCCCCCCCCCCCCTCTCTCTCTCTCTCTCTCTCTCTCTCGCTCGCTCGCTTTCTCTCTCCCTCTCTCTTTTTTCTCCTCTCTCTCTCTCCCTCCCTCCCTCTCTCTCTCACCCTCTCTCTCTCACCCTCTCTCTCTCTCTCTCTCTCTCTCTCTCTCTCTCTGTCTCTTTCTCCGTCTCTTTTCCCTAAACTCCCTCTCTCTCTTTCTCTCTATACATCCACTGGTGTGTATCTCATCACGGACTCCCAGTAAAGTAGTTGGGTATCACAGATGACTTGCCACATTTATTAGTAATTCCAGCAGTGTTGCCATTTTAGTCCCCCATCTGTGAGTTTCATAAATTCCTTAATAAACCAAGACTTTGCAGTGGAGGCAAAATGGAAATTAATGGTATTTTACATGCAGGGAAGCAAAAGAGAACAATAACAGTGTACTATTAAATTGAATATATAATCAAACTAGTTTATGTAGAAATATAATATGTCTCTGTGTGTGGAGATTAACATAAGCACACCAATACCACAGAGTTATCACAGCATGACTATGGGAGACGAAACTCATGTCATGTTCTTTTTTGAAAGTCTTTATTAAAAATCAAATCAAATGTTATTTGTCACATGCGCCGAATACAGCAGGTGTAGAACTTACAGTGAAATGCTGACATACAAGCCCTTAACCAACAATGCAGTTTTAAGAAAATACCTACAAAAAAAGTAACAAATAAAAGTAACAAATAATGACAGAGCAGCAGCAAGATAACAATGGGGAGGCTTTATACAGGAGGTACAGGTACAGAGTCAATGTGGAGGCTTTATACAGGAGGTACAGGTACAGAGTCAATGTGGAGGCTTTATACAGGAGGTACAGGTACAGAGTCAATGGGGAGGCTTTATACAGGAGGTACAGGTACAGAGTCAATGTGGAGGCTTTATACAGGAGGTACAGGTACAGAGTCAATGTGGAGGCTTTAAACAGGAGGTACAGGTACAGAGTCAATGTGGAGGCTTTATACAGGAGGTACAGGTACAGAGTCAATGTGGAGGCTTTAAACAGGAGGTACAGGTACAGAGTCAATGTGGAGGCTTTATACAGGAGGTACAGGTACAGAGTCAATGTGGAGGCTTTATACAGGAGGTACAGGTACAGAGTCAATGTGGAGGCTTTATACAGGAGGTACAGGTACAGAGTCAATGTGGAGGCTTTAAACAGGAGGTACAGGTACAGAGTCAATGTGGAGGCTTTATACAGGAGGTACAGGTACAGAGTCAATGTGGAGGCTTTATACAGGAGGTACAGGTACAGAGTCAATGTGGAGGCTTTATACAGGAGGTACAGGTACAGAGTCAATGTGGAGGCTTTATACAGGAGGTACAGGTACAGAGTCAATGTGGAGGCTTCATACAGGAGGTACCGGTAGAGAGTCAATGTGGAGGCTTTATACAGGAGGTACCGGTAGAGAGTCAATGTGGAGGCTTTATACAGGAGGTACAGGTACAGAGTCAATGTGGAGGCTTTAAACAGGAGGTACAGGTACAGAGTCAATGTGGAGGCTTTATACAGGAGGTACAGGTACAGAGTCAATGTGGAGGCTTTATACAGGAGGTACAGGTACAGAGTCAATGTGGAGGCTTTAAACAGGAGGTACAGGTACAGAGTCAATGTGGAGGCTTTATACAGGAGGTACAGGTACAGAGTCAATGTGGAGGCTTTATACAGGAGGTACAGATACAGAGTCAATGTGGAGGCTTTATACAGGAGGTACAGGTACAGAGTCAATGTGGAGGCTTTATACAGGAGGTACAGGTACAGAGTCAATGTGGAGGCTTTATACAGGATGTACCGGTAGATAGTCAATGTGGAGGCTTTATACAGGAGGTACAGGTACAGAGTCAATGTGGAGGCTTTATACAGGAGGTACAGGTACAGAGTCAATGTGGAGGCTTTATACAGGAGGTACAGGTAGAGAGTCAATGTGGAGGCTTTATACAGGAGGTACAGGTACAGAGTCAATGTGGAGGCTTTAAACAGGAGGTACAGGTACAGAGTCAATGTGGAGGCTTTATACAGGAGGTACAGGTACAGAGTCAATGTGGAGGCTTTATACAGGAGGTACAGGTACAGAGTCAATGTGGAGGCTTTATACAGGAGGTACAGGTACAGAGTCAATGTGGAGGCTTTATACAGGAGGTACAGGTACAGAGTCAATGTGGAGGCTTTATACAGGAGGTACAGGTACAGAGTCAATGTGGAGGCTTTATACAGGAGGTACAGGTACAGAGTCAATGTGGAGGCTTTATACAGGAGGTACAGATACAGAGTCAATGTGGAGGCTTTATACAGGAGGTACAGGTACAGAGTCAATGTGGAGGCTTTATACAGGAGGTACAGGTACAGAGTCAATGTGGAGGCTTTATACAGGAGGTACAGGTACAGAGTCAATGTGGAGGCTTTATACAGGAGGTACAGGTACAGAGTCAATGTGGAGGCTTTATACAGGAGGTACAGGTACAGAGTCAATGTGGAGGCTTTATACAGGAGGTACAGGTACAGAGTCAATGTGGAGGCTTTAAACAGGAGGTACAGGTACAGAGTCAATGTGCACCGGTTAGTCGGGGTAATTGAGGTAATATGTACATGTAGGTAGATTTATTAAAGTGACTATGAATAGATAATATCAGAGAGTTGCAGCAGCAAGAGGGGGCGGGGGCACTTCTATCATGTGAAAAACAAAACTTCAAAGAAAGTGACATGGGCACACCAAGGGTTGAGGAAGTATCCTGTGCTTATTGAATTTTCCACATCCCAGTGAGATGGAAATCAACACTGGGTTAACCCTTGTTTTTCATAGCATGGGGTACCTCTCTCCCCACTGACTGAAATATTGTCTCCCCACTGATCGAAATACTGTCTCCACACCAAGAAAGAGAGAGGAAGGCAACCTTAGGGCCCTGTCACCATCCCACACTGCTCTCTGGCTGACAGCCAGACACTGGGAAGATTGCTCAATGGACTTCCTTTTGTCGTACATACACAGCAATTATTTTATTGTAGGAGAGGATTATAGAAACCATGAAAGAAACAACAAAACAACATGTAGGTTTCCCATTCAGCGTCTGTTTATTTCTGTTGGGAGGAAAAAATAGAAAAACTCCAAAGATTTGAATCATGAGGGAGATATTTAAGGATTTAACCTGGGGGCTTAGGGTGTTGTGTTCTACATTACTGACTTGCTGTGTGTGTCTATGGAACCATGCTAACATTAGCCCTGTGAGTGATTCTCCATAGCACCTCTATATTGTTATTGGCAGATGCTACATTTTTTTTACTTGTAAGGGTTTGTGTATTTTTAGGATTGTCTCTGTGTGTGTGTGCGTGTGTGTGTGCGTGTGTGCGTGTGTGCGTGTGTGTGTGTGTGTGTGTGTGTGTTTGAGAGAGAGTGTGTGTGCATGTGTGCCCATGTGTGTGTGCCTGTGTGTGTGTGTATGTGTGTACCAGTGTGCCTGTGTGTGTGTGTGTGCCTGCTTGCTTGCTTGTGTGTGTGTGCTCATCCGTGTTCGTATGTATGTATGTATGTATGTGCGTGCATGCATGCGTGTGCGTGTGCGTATGTATGTATCTATGTATGTGTGTATGTATGTGTGTGTGTGTGGGTGTATGCTGTTGGCTTGGTTCCTGGTCCTTTCCCAGTATTGTACCAAGAAGACATAAGTCACCTACATCTGCCTAGAGTTCTGTGTCTCTTTGTGTACCTAACGAAAGATAAACAGACAAGATGTTTAGTTTAAATCAACATTATATCAATGCTCCCATCCCTTATTACAGTACTGTACGGCAGTAGAGAGAAGAGCGACCAGGCAGATTGCTGGTGTTATAGGAGAGGCTATACAGAAACGCCTGGTGCACAAAATTGATGACGTATGCTACACAGCGAGAGTTGAGTGGGGAGGAACGGATTCGGTTCATTCAGTTCAGTCAATTGTCCTGATGAGCCCTTCCCAGCTAGGACTTGGGAGAGTGTTCAGAATCATTCAGTTTATATCGGTGTAAGTGTTTTTTAAAAAAATGTACTACTCGGTGAAGCAACTGCTGCCCAGTGGGAAGCAACCAATGATATATCTAAACCCTGGATTGCTGATGCTATGTGATGGCCAATGAGAGGCTTTGAAACCACCTGTCGGCCATATTGGCACTCTCCAGAATAAGCACTCCACCATAGGAAGTATTTAAATTCAATGTTTCAGGGACAAAATAACATGTATTTAAGTATTTGTTGATGTTGTAGTGGGAACAGTAACAATACTACTTTCAAAAAATGATACTTTAGGGAAAATGGTTTTACATATTTGTTCTTTTTTATGTTTAGCTCACATAATATAATACAGAAATATGCATTAAGGTGTCTGTAATAGAATAGATGGTGACATCCAGATGGTGACCAATACTACAAGTTATTTCTCCTTCTCCCATCTAAATAAACATCACTTAATTTTAAAAAGTTGAACTACTCCATGCTGCTGTTGTTGCCAGATAGCCAGCACAAACTAGAGCATGCTCACCAGGACGACTGACTGGAATGGAATGGAATCAATGGAACGGTATCAAACACATCAAGCATATGGAAATCACGTGTTTGACTCCGTTCAATTGATTCCATTCCAGCCATTACAATGAGCCTGTCCTCCTACTGCTCCTCCCACCAGCCTCATCTGCTCTGTGCTCTAATAGTAGCTCCTACACACAGACAGGCAACCTGCCATAACAGGACTTATGGGACAAGTATTAGTATGGAAGGAGACATGAACAAACGTAAAGTAAAGTATGATGAACACTTCAGACTGAGGTATTAAAGGTGTGCTTTGTCAGTGATTTTCCACGGAGGCTTTGTTGACGTACAGTAGGAACAATCAATATCACCAATAATTTTTTTTAAAAACAAGAATTACTCATTATAGCAAAAAAAAAAAAAATCTTAGATATTCAGCAAATTGACATGGACATAGACTCCAACTCACTTATGAACTCATTCAACTAATTTATTGAAGATGCATTGGAATTTGGGGACCTGTCAAAACTCAGTGTTGGAACTCATGTTTTCTCTCTGAGAGGTGTAAAGACAGAACAAAACTCAACATAGCAGCTTACCCAACATGACATTTTACAGTTTGACACACACGGACCAGTATCCTGACACTTTGAGATAAAAAAAATACAAAAACCAGAGCCTGACTGCCTTGTGTTTATGTATTTAACAATGGTGCTAAGTGGTTTAGCTGTACCTGTAGAACAACCATGGCTGCTTATGTTCTAACGAGGCCACATGTTTATCCCTGCCTGCCGGCAAGTGTGATTATGAAACACCTCTAAAAAGAACAGCCTCGCTCTCCATGTTGACGACACCACAACGTGATAGAAACTTCTATTTGCACATTTCAAATCATGGGTGTATGGGAAAATGAAATAGACATGGCAAGTCTTGTGATGAGACCCAGCGTGTGCTGTATGTGTGATTATTCAATGAGATCCACCATCTCAACCCAACAATACACACTCTGCGTTGACAATGAGAGTCAATGCACCAGTTTTGCTTCCGTCCCTCTCCTTGCCCCAACCTGGGCTCGCACCATTGACCTTCTGAACACATCAACAACTGCCTCCCATGAAGCATTGTTACCTATCACTCCACAAAAGCCACGGCCCTTGCAGAGGAATAGTTATGCACGCTCAAGTTTTCAGTTTTCTTGTATTATTTCTTATTCGTTTGACAATGAAAAATATTTTACATCTTCAAAGTAGTGGCATGTTATGTAAATCTAATGATACAAATCCCCCCAAAAATCTATTTTAATTCCAGGTTGTAAGGCAGCAAACTAGGAAAAATGCCAAGGGGGTGAATACTTATGCAAGCCACTGTACTTACAAGCACTTAACCAACAATGCAGATTTAAGAAAAATATATAAGTAAAAAATAAGAAATGAAATTAAATACCTATATGGCTATATACACGGGGTACCGGTTCAGAGTCAATGTAACCGGGGCACTGTTTAGTCAAGGTAATTGAGGTAATATGTACATGTAGGTAGAGTTGAACAACTAATTCAAGGTCTCAGAGCGAGTGATGTCACCGATTGAAAATTCAGTGCAGTCAACAGAAAATATTGTAGGATCCAGGATCCTCTCATTCTTACATGCATTGATGTCTACCAGATATTTAAACTAGGGTATATTATGATATCAAAAGTGTTTGCCAACAATTTCATTACTTTTGTTTTGGCACTAATATATGTTTAGCTAACTAAATTCATAATCTTTTTCTGAGTTGACAAAAGCCATCTCTCACTAATTAGTCGTATTATCCCTAAACGTGACATATTGGTTCTGGTAATATGCACGTTTCCCATCACAGTGTTCTCTCATTGTAGACATATTTCCTACATGTGTTGCAGCAGATAATTGAGGATAGTCCATGTAACCTTTGCTAAACTCCAATGTGTCGGGTAATGATGATGTTGTGGCATTAACCTCTGCTGATAGGCAGTCCAGATGGCTAGGCCGGCCTGCCCTTTGAAAGCCTTGCTACTCTCAGCAAGGTGTCACTGTTAGTGTGTGTGTGTGTGTGTGTGTGTGTGTGTGTGTGTGTGTGTGTGTGTGTGTGTGTGTGTGTGTGTGTGTGTGTGTCTGTATAAATAGTATATGTACTGTATAATTAAACATGTACCATATACATTTGAAGTCGGAAGGTACATACACTTACGTTGGAGTCACTTAAAACTCGTTTTTCAACCACTCCACAAATTTCTTGTTAACAAACTATAGTTTTGGCAAGTCAGTTAGGACATCTACTTTGTGCATGACACAAGTAATTCTTCCAACAATTGTTTTCAGACAGATTACTTATAATTCACTGTATCACAATTCCAGTGGGTCAGAAGTTTATATACACTAAGTTGACTGTGCCTTTAAACAACTTGGAAAATTCCAGAAAATTATGTCATGGCTTTAGAAGTTTCTGATAGGTTAATGGACATCATTTGAGTCAATAGGATGTGTACCTGTGGATGTATGTCAAAGCCTACCTTCAAATGCAGTGCCTCTTTGCTTGACATCATGGGAAAATCAAATGAAATTAGCCAAGACCTCAGAAAAAAATGTAGACCTCCACAAGTCTGGTTCATCCTTGGGAGCAATTTCCAAATGCCTGAAGGTACCACGTTCATCTGTATTAACAATAGTATGCAAGTATAAACACCATGGGACCACGCAGTCGTCATACCGCTCAGGAAGGAGACGCATTCTGTCTCCTAGAGAGGAACGTACTTTGGTGCGAAAAGTGCAAGTCAATCCCAGAACAACAGCAAAGGACCTTGTGAAGATGCTGGAGGAAACAGGTACAAAAGTATCTATATCCAGAGTAAAACGAGTCCTATATCAACTTAATCTGAAAGGCCGCTCAGCAAGGATGAAGCCACTGCTCCAAAACCGCCATAAAAAAGCCAGACTACGGTTTGCAACTGCACATTGGGACAAAGATTGTACTTTTTGGAGAAATGTCCTCTGGTCTGATGTAACAAAAATATAACTGTTTGGCCATAATGACCATCGTTATGTTTGGAGGAAAAAGGGGGAGGCTTGCAAACCGAAGAACACCATCCCAACCGTGAAGCACGAGGGTGGCAGCATCATGTTGTGAGGGTGCTTTGCTGCAGGAGGGACTCGTGCACTTCACAAAATAGATGGCATCATGAGGGAGGACAATTATGTGGATATATTGAAGCAACATCTCAAGACATCAGTCAGGAAGTTAAAGCTTGGTCGCAAATGGGTCTTCCAAGTGGACAATGACCCCAAGCATACTTCCAAGTTGTGGCAAAATGGCTTAAGGACAATAAAGTCAAAGTATTGGAGTGGCCATCACAAAGCCCTGACCTCAATCCTATAGAAAGTTTGTGGGCAGAACTGAAAAAGCGTGTGCGAGCAAGGAGGCCTACAAACCTGACTCAGTTACACCAGCTCTGTCAGGAGGAATGGGCCAAAATTCACCCAACTTATTGTTGGAAACTTGTGAAAGGCTACCCAAAACGTTTGACCCAAGTTAAACAATTTAATTTCAATGCTACCAAATACTAATTGAGTGTCTAAACTTCTGACCCACTGGGAATGTGATGAAAGAAATCAAAGCTGAAATAAATTATTCTCTGCTATTATTCTGACATTTCACATTCTCAAATAAAGCGATGATCCTAACTGACGTAAGACAGGGATTTTTTACTAGGATTAAATGTCAGGAATTGTGAAAAACTGAGTTCAAATGTCTTTGGCTAAGGTGTATGTAATCTTCCGACTTCAACTGTACATATACTGCCAAAAAAAGGAAATTATAGAAGGAATAGCGACAGTCATTTGGGATAGCGCTCCAGTAATTTACCTTGATAGAACTCAATGCTTTAAAGTCACAGTCAAACATAAATGATTTATACAACTGATGCTACTGAGGTGCAAAGAGCCAGAACACTTTTGTCTTTTAATAATTCAAGTGTAGAAGAGAAAATCTGCCAGCGGTTTGTTAACATTCAACTAGCACAGGGCTGGTGAATCCATTTTTTTCAGCCCCTGCTAGAAGACTATGGGCTCAATATTCCTTAGGGCTGCTGGATGTATCATTACTATTTTCATGAATGTGGTTTGTATTTGTATGCTGGATCCCCATTAGCTGGGGTCCAGCAAAATTAAGGCAGCTATACACCATTTTAAATACTTTAAATACTTTCACAACAGGCCACTACTCTACTACTGTCACGCCATGACCTTAGATATCTCTGTTTTTCTATATATTTTGGTTAGGTCAGGGTGTGACTAGGGTGGGTACTATAGTTTTTGTATGTCTAGGGTTTTTGTATGTCTAGGGGGTTTTGTATGTCTATGTTGACCTGATATGGTTCCCAATCAGAGACAGCTGTTTATCATTGTCTCTGATTGGGGATCATATTTCGGTAGCCATTTTCCTCATTTGTGTTGTGGGATCTTGACTATGTTTAGTTGCCTGTCTGCACTAAGTTGTATAGCTTCACGTGTCGTTCGTTGTTTTTGTTGTTTTTGTTAAGTGTTTCATTCATTACAAGAGAATGTATGCATCCCACGCTGTGCCTTGGTCTCACTCATACACCGATCGTGACAACTACCACATACACTACCATTCAAAAGGTTGGGGTCACTTAGAAATGTCCTTGTTTTTGAAAGATAAGCTATTTTTTTCTCCATTAAAATAACATTAAATTGATCAGAAATACAGTGTAGACATTTTTAATGCTGTAAATTACTATTATAGCTGGGAACGGCTGATTTTTCATGGAATATCTACGTAGGCCCATTATCAGCAACCATTTCTCCTGTGTTCCAATGGCACGTTGTGTTAGCTAATCCAAATGTATCATTTTAAAAGGCTAATTGATCATTAGAAAACCCTTTTGCAATTATGTTAGTACACCTGAAAACTGTTGTTCTGATTAAAGAAGCAATATAACTGGCCTTCTTTGGACTAGTTGAGCATCTGGAGCATCAACATTTGTGGGTTCGATTAGAAGCTCAAAATGGCCAGAAACAAAGCCCTTTCTTCTGAAACTCGTAGGTTTATTCTTGTTATGAGAAAATAAGGCTATTCCATGCGAGAAATTGCCAAGAAAATGAAGATCTCGTACAACGCTATGTACTACCCTATTCACAGAACAGTGCAAACTGGCCCTAACCAGAATAGAAAGAGGAGTGGGTGGTCCCTGTGAACAACTAAGCAAGAGAACAAGTGCATTAGAGTGTCTAGTTTGAGAAACAGACTTCTCACAAGTCCTCAAATGGCAGCTTCATTAAATAGTACCCGCAAAACACCAGTCTCAACGTCAACAGTGAAGAGGCGACTCCGGGATGCTGGCCTTCTAGGCAGAGTTCCTCTGTCCAGTGTCTATGTTCTTTTCCCCATCTTAATCTTTTATTTTTATTGGCCAGTCTGAGATATGGCTTTTTCTTTGCAACTCTGCCTAGAAGGCCAGCAGGGGTCTAGTTAGTGGCGGTCCGCCTGTCTCGGATACCTGGAGGTGGTCTTGAGAATAGTGGACCGGGCTCTCTTCCAGGGTGTGCTGACCTCTTCCATTTGCTCAGGCAAGAGCGGGGGCTGATATCCCATGGAACACTCGAAAGGTGAGAGACCAGTGGCCATACAGGGAAGGGTGTTGCGGGCATATTCCACCCACACAAGTTGCTGGTTCCTGGTTGGCGGAGACGAGGCAACGAGTCGCCATCTCCAGGTCCTGATTGCTGATTGGCTCGCTCTGACTGGCCGTTGGACTGGGGGTGAAAGCCGGAAGACAGGCTGGCACGACGACCCAATGAGGGTTCAGAACACCTTCCAGAACCGGGATGAGAACTGAGGGCCGTGATTGGAGACCATGTCCACCTGAAATCCATGGATCCAGAAGAAGTGCTGCACCATGATCTGGGCCGTCACCTTGGCTGAAGTTAACTTGGAAAACCTATCCACCACCATAAGGATAGTGATGCTGCCATCAGATGGAGGGAGACCAGTGACGAAGTCCAGTGATATATGAGAAAAGGGGCGGTGAGGAACAAGGAATGGTTGAAGGAGGACAGCCGAGCTTGCCACGGTGTCTTATTCTGAGTCCACACAGTGCAGGCGGAGATGAACGCGTAGATGTCAGGAACCATGGTGGTCCTGACATCCTTTTGGTCCTGGGCAGAATGCTGGAACAGGATGGCCCCAACTCTGACGTCCGAGGCGACGACCTCCACCACAAACTGACAGGACGGGTCCGGATGGACTAAGATGGGAGCTGTGGTCAACCGATGCATGAGGTCCGAGAACGCCTGATCAGCTGCTGGAGACCACGTGAACAGAACCTTGGGAGAGGTGAGTGAAGCAGCGGTAGAAATTAGCAAACCCCAGGAAACGGTTCAACTGCACTCTGGATGTGGGTTGAGGCCAATCCACCACAGCTCTCATCTTGTCAGAGTCAATCTCATTATTCCCAGCAGCAATGACGTACCCTAGGAAGAAGATGGTGGAGTGATGGAATTCACATTCACATGGTCTGGCGGGGGAGGCAGATGAACTAATACGCCCTGCAGCAAGAGAACCCTCAATGTACCTCTCCATGGTCTTGTTCTCCGGACCCGCCAGGGAATAGAGTCACCCCCGAGGTGTTGTAGTACCCGGGAGAAGGTCAATAGCGCAGTCGTGGGATCGATGCAGAGGGAGAGATATAATGCCTTATTGAAAACCTCCAGGAGGTCCTGGTACTCCATGGGAATGGCGGAGAGATCCAAGGCTTCTCCGAATCCTGCAGGAAGATGTCCCGGGGCCGGCTGCGTGACTTCAGACAATGCACATGGCAGAATGGGCTCCAACCCATGATAGAACCAGTAGCCCAGTCGATCAGAGGATTGTGCCTCCGGAGCCATGAAAACCACAAAACCACGGGTGCATGAGGGGATTCAATGGGCAGGAACTGCTTGGACTCACTGTGATTACCTGACACTCTCAGGTTAATGAGAAATGTAGTGTGGGGGACTCTGCCAATAAATCGCCCATCCAGCACTCAGACGTCCATGGGAATGGAGAGGGGTTGTGTGGGGATTCCCAGTTCCAACACCAAGGTAGCCGCCATAAATCTCTCGTCAGCCCCAAAGTTAATGAGCACCCAGAGAGATTTGGATTGGTCACCCCAACAACAGGATGGCATCGAGAGGGGTACGAGAAATGGAAGATAGGAAACGTCCCGTACGGCTCACCAGCGTACTCGAACCTACTTGATGAGCCTGGTATTTTAATGGGCAGGTAGATAAGAAATGTCTCGTAGCCCTACAATACAGACAGCTCTTGGTGTTAAGTCTGCGTTAGCGCTCAGCAGGAGGCAATCTAGCCCTGCCCAGTTGCAAGGCTCCAAAGGAAACGATTCAACAGCCCTTTGTGATTTCTGATAGAACTCGAGTGACATCAGATCCACTCGGAAATGTGGTCTTCGGGGATACCCGGGATACCGCGGAGGCGAGGTGGAAATCAAGGATGAGCGAGGGTAACAGGGAACAGACTCCTTCTCCATCCTACGTTCCCGTTGCCGCACATCGATCCGGATGGTCAAGGCTATGAGGGAGTTGAGGTCCATAGACAGCTCCCGGACTGTGAGCTCGCAGCTCCCGGGCTGTGAGCTTGACCTGCAAAGTGCAGGTCATTGACAGGCAGGGGTTCGTGATTAGGTCAGAGTCAGGCAGGTACAGGACATCAGGCAGGCTGGGGGTCAGGGCAGGCAGAATAGTCAGACAGGGAAAACTAGGAAACAGAACTTGAGAAAAGGGAAGACGGGAAAGCACGCTGGTAAGACCTGACAAGAGAAGACAAACTGGCAACAGACAAACAGAGAGACAAAGGGCTGTGAGACATAGGTTTAATTCTGGACACATGAAAAGTGGGATGTATATGGAGGGTACAGGGGCAACAATAGACAAACAGCAGAGGGGCTAAGGACTTTAGAGATGGGGAAAGGACCAATGAAACGTGGGGAAAGTTTGCTGGACTCCACTCGGAGGGGGCAGATCCCGAGTGGACAGCCATACCCACTGCCCAAGACGGTAGCGGGGAGCAGGGGTCCGGTGGCGGTCTGCTTGTCATCTGTATCTGAAGGTGGTCTTGAGAAGAGTGGACTGGGGCTCTTCCTAGTACGGCGACAGCAACGGACGAACACCTGGGCAGAAAGGGTGCTGACCTGATTGGCTCGCTCCGACTGGACGTTGGACTGAGGATGAAAGCCAGAGGATAGGCTGGCCGACGACCCAACGAGGGTGCAGAATGCCTTCCAGAGCTGGGACTGGGGACCGCGATCAGAGACCATGTCGACCGGCAGTCAATGGATCCGGAAGATGTGCTTCACCATGAGCTGGGCCGTCTCTCAGCATGTCCAGCCCACTCATTATCTCAGCTAATCATGGCTAGCGGGAAGATTGCTGTCTTTTTCTGTGGCTACACTGACTTGGCTCGTAATTTAACAATTGTATTTGTATTTACAGATGGCTTTTCTGACAAAAATGCATTTTGATAAATAAAAACAAGTTAACTTTCAAACGGATCTCCTGTGAAGTAATGAACCGTGACATACAGTATGCCTAGTTTCTTGAAACGGGTGACAAATTCTAAAAAAATACATTTTAGAATAACGCTGTAACGTAACAAAATGTGGAAAAAGTGAAGGGATCTCAATATTTTCCGAATGCAATGTGAATTAGGTTACTTGCAATATGACTGCCTGAATAAAATAGAACAGAATAGAACAGAATAAAATAGAATGTTCTATTTTATTCTGTTCTATACGCTATCTAGTACAGTATGGTGTAGACAGATGGACAGAGATAATCTTCACAGCCTTATAACCTTTGTATTATTAAGGGATATATCAAACATGTTCCCACAGAACAGCATAAATGGAGAGAAATCTGGTGAGCTCATTGGGTTTTTAACTTGTCAGAGGATTCCTGGTCCAACACCAACAGGGGAACTGGCTACTGGCATTTTCCCTGCAATTTGTTATAAGAGAGTGAGTTTACATTTTGATTTAATAAGGCCCATAGGCATGGCCCCAAACAAGAATCAATCATCAGCAAGGAGCAAATGATGTGCTGGCCAGGGGAGAAGAGAGAGCCAGAGGACTGGCTCTGGATTAGTAAAGCTAGAATATACACGCCAAACACACAAACACACACACACACACACTCACACACACACACACACACACACACACACACACACACACACACACACACACACACACACACACACACACACACACACACACACACACACACACACACACACACACACACACACACACACACACGCCACTTGTCTGAAGGAGTACACTCTCATCTAGCCCAGAACCAAAGCACGTTCCCACCTGCAGGATTCCTAAAATAACATGGAGCAAGACATTTCAGCTAAATAAAATATGGCACAGGACTTTTATTGAACTGAATGAATTCAAATGTGTTTAAACTGCTGGATGGAATGCAGGATCTGACTGCGGAAAACTTCAGGTACCAGTCTGGGGCCCATTGTTTTTACCAGCCAAGTGATATGGTTGGCTGAAATAAACTGGCCTTGTAAAACTGCCCCCTGAATGTACTGATGTGATGAATATTCATAATTTATTATTTCCATTCGCCCACACAATGTAGTAATACGTGTTATTTTAATGTTGAAACTTAGAAGGATATTCCTTTGAAAATATAAGCAATAGAGGAGTTTCCCCCTTTACCTCTATAAAAATGTACACTGGTAAATATTAAAAGACAACATACTGTACCTGTGTATCCAAGGCTCCTATCGGTTATGCATCTCAGTCAAAACACGGAAGTAGCAGTACTACCAGCACACCACATTCTGCAGATGGAGGCAAAACGGTAATGATATCCAAGGTGCGTCGGTGACATTTACAGGGTGAGATATTTTCTCAAGACCATCCCCGTCTGGTAACACAGCACATAAAGAAGACACATAATAAGGTACTTTTCCAATACGTAGCATGTCATGTTTTTTTCCTGAGTGTGAAAGGATCAAGGTAGAACACATCCTCTTCAGCAGCAAGAGAGAGAGAGAAGAACCCTCTTGGAAATAAATTGTTATATTTTCTTTTTCAGGTGAAGGGGCCAGGGACATGGGCGGTTCACAGAGAACACCACACACGCGTAACACACACACATACACACACGGCCGCGCTGAGATAATGTGGCCCTGACCCTGACCTTGTCTAATGCTACTCCGTCATATTTACCCAATGATGTTTTGAGTGGCTCGGCCGCTCGCGATAGAGGAGATTAAATAGATTGGCAACAACAAAGCCGTCAGGCCTCAAGGGAGTGATCCTGCTCTACCTTATCCCTACTGTAGCACAGCCTGCCTGAAACATAACACAGGGCAAACAAGCGGAAGATTTCATCAATGACATAAGAGTTTTCACTCGTAGCACAGAAAAGGGCAGAGTTTCATTTACAGGGCTGGTGTCATTCTACACTATCAAGTCTAATATTGAATATTTATATTTACACTCTGGTTGTGCACTCTTCCTCCCTGCCCCCTCCCTCCCTCTCTGCCATCCCTCTCTCCCTCCCTGCCCATCCCTCCTTCCTTGCCCACCGACCCGGATTTCTTGGGTTTCTGCAAAAAATGCAGGAATGTATGAATGTGAATGAAGTATCTCAAAATATTTTCGTCTCCATCTTTGACATTCCCCCTATTTCTGAGATAAGGAGGCAGAGGAGTAAAGGAGGGATGGACGGGAAGGAGCCCGTCAAGATTCAGACCCAGTCCTTCACAGGCCTCTTGTGGTCTGTACTCCTCTGTCAGTACGGTCGTCGAGGGACCGGATGAAAATGACTCTTTGTCTTGTCAGGGCTGGTAATACAGTGCTAGACAGGCCTGGGATAAATACCTGGGTGACAAATAAATGTGTTGTAAAGGAGGCATTAATCGCAGGCTTTGTGAGACGTGTGCTCTTATGACAAAGGAGGGAGTCATTTGTCAGTCTGTTCCCCAGATGGCCCCACGAAACTCTTGATGAATTACTCCCACCTCGCTTTAACCGGCTTCGAAGGCATCACCTGCACATGCTCCCTTTATCTACAAGCCGCTTGGCACCCAATCCACATGAGTGGTCTCTCACTGCACACATATGCAGGAATGCTTATACACACATGAATGTATGCAACTCACACGCACACGCTCCGCAGCAGACCGCAGCACAGCTTTTGCTATTAATGACCTTCAAAATGTTGTCCATAATTCATAGAGCCAATGCCCTGGCAAGTGTTCTGGCACTAATAAGTAATTAAGGGTTAAGTGACAGGCCCTGTGATTGGCCGGCCACGCTGAGGTGTAAATGTTTCATGTTCCACTCATGTCCAGCGTGTTACATTGTTTAAAGCCGTGACTACCTGCATCTGCTATGTGCCAGGATTTCATTACCAGCGGGCCACACTGTGAACTTGCTATTCAGGCCCTCACTCCTGCTCTCTCTGTCTCTCCACTGAAGCCGAACTGCGCTTATACGTTCCTCACACAAATATACCCAAATTACCCCATGCATTTTGTGTAAAGCACGCGTCAAACTCATTCCACAGAGGGCCGAGTGGCTGCAGGTTTTCGATCCACCCTTGTAATTGATTGTTGAATTAAGGTCAATAATTAGTAAGGAACTCCCCTCACCTGGTTGTCTAGGTCTTAATTGAAAGAAAAAAAACTAAAACCCGCAGACAATCAGCCCTCCATGGAATGAGTTTGACACCCCTGGTGCAAAGGACATCATGCTGTTTGCTTAGCAAGTACCACTTCCTCCTGACTCAACTTACACTGAGGCTCAAACTCAGAACTTCTGCCTTGCTAGCACAAGTGACGGCCCTCCGAGACCGCTCTCCGTGACTGCCCTCCTAAAGTGTCTAACCAGTCGGCACCACAGGAAAAGCCAGCACGTTGCTGGCTCAAGTGGGGATACTACATAAGCATGCATTATACTTATATGATGACAATAAAGTGGTACACCAATAGGTTAATATAGTATAGCCAGGTAGTAGGAATTACTGACAGAGAAACACACACACACACACACACACACACACACACACACACACACACACACACACACACACACACACACACACACACACACACACACAGTGAGCAGAGAGTTGCCACTTTATATGTTATTTAATACTTATATTCTGCATGTGGCCTAAGGCAAAGGATTCCCCTGAAAGCTAAAAAGTATTATTAAAATGTTAATTAATTATGCATGGTATTCAATATGTATCCCAGGCTTTGTTTATTCGATTAGAGTAGACTTATATATCTTTCTCTTTCCAAATGATTTAAGATCTAAATGAAAGTATTCCCCGACTGCTATGTAGAGGTGCCTGATTCCATTTTCCCAGACCCTGGCGCACACACATCCTGTGACCTCATCACCTCTAACAGTCAAACAATTAATTCCCTTGATTTCCTCCCGGCACCGTTAGTCCCTCCCCACCACATTGAACCACAATCCTGTTTTACAGTGAAGCTCTATGACTGTTCTTCTCACAGTGTGACTGATGATCCTGTATCACACCTATACCTGACAGAAAAAACACGATAGCCAATACATTGTTTTATACAAACAAAAAATTCTCCATCAGACAGAGAGATAAGCCCTTTAAATGCTGGCTTGGGATAGCAGCCTAGTCTGCTCAAAGACATGGTGCGTCTGTGCTCTTGGTTGGCAGGGATTAAAGAGCATAATAGATGTCTGTGTAAGGGCACTGCGAAGGCGTTGCTTCTACTCAGCGTTGCCTCTTCCAAACCCAGTACGGCCTGGGGCCTGCAAACTTCCTTACCACAGATTGCAGCAGAAAATAATAGTAGTTTTAGCTGGGGGGGGGGGGGGGGGTTAATAGCCTCTTAAAACTGAATAGCTTCTATACATTTCAGTGGAGGATAGCCTACATACATTTCAGTGGTAGGGCTGCACTGGGACATATACATTCCATCTTTAATAACTATTGTCCTTGAAACTGGACCCAGCTATCACATTTGGTTCCTTGGAAGATGTGGGAACATACAGTACCAGTCAAAAGTTTGGACACACCTACTCATTCAAGGGTTTTTATTTATTTTTTACTATTTTCTAAATTGTAGAATAATAGTGAAAAAAACTATGAAATATCACATATGGAATAATGTAGTAACCAACAAAGTGTTAAACAAATTTAAATATATGTTATATTGGAGATTCTTCAAAGCAGCCACCCTTTGCCTTGATCACAGCTTTGCACACTCTTGGCATTCTCTCAACCAGCTTCACCTGGAGTGCTTTTCCAACAATCTTGAATGAGTTCCCACATATGCTGAGCACTTGTTGGCTGCCTTTCCTTCACTCTGCGGTCCAACTCATCCCAAACCATCTCAACTGGGTTGAGGTTTGGTGATTGTGGAGGCCAGGTCATCTGATGCAGCACTTCATCACTCTTCTTCTTGGTCAAATAGCCCTTACACAGCCTGGAGGTGTGGTGGGTCATTGTCCTGTTGGAAAACAAATGATAGTCCCACTAAGCCCAAACCAGATGGGATGGCGTATCGCTGCAGAATGCTGTGGTAACCATGCTGGTTAAGTGTGCCTTGAATTCGAAATAAATCACTGACAGTGTCACCAGCAAAGCACCCCCACACCGTCTCACCTCCTCCATTCTTCACGTTGGGAACCACACATGCGGAGATCATCCGTTCACCTACTCTGCATCTCACAAATACACGGTGGTTGGAACCAAAAATCTAAAATGTGGACTCATCAGACCAAAGGTCTGGCTTGATATATGTTCTACAGGTTCTTGAAATACTTTGCAAATGCAACTTTTTTCCATGTGAAAATTGAAATGGTCTATTCATTCATTTTTAGTAGACACTTGTTCAGATCAACTTTCCATAGGGAGTGCATACATTTTCATACTTTCTCACACTGGTCCCCCTGTGGGAATCAAACCCACAACCCTAGCATTGCAAGTGCCTTGCTCTAGCCACTGAGCCACGTTAGCACAGCCTCACAACCACTTGATGTCTCAATGTCCTCAAATACTATATTGTGCATTGTTTTTCTTCATGGGTGATGGAACGTCCACAGGTACAAACCTAGATGACCAGCCCATGTACAATTCAGTAATGTACATTTACATTAAGGATGGTAAATAAATACTGCACAAAAAGTGGTTGTTTTCCATGTTATTTGATCAAGAAACATATTTCATTTGAAGTGGATGTTTTGTGTCTTTGCCCATAACTTTGCAGCTTTTGATGTAAATGCTTGAGGAAAGAGTTTTGTTCTTCATGGATTCCATTAAAATGACCAACACAGAGAAAGGGACAGGGCAACAACTCTTAGACTTTCAACTACTGAATCCTGCAAGATACTGTTCTTAACTATACAACTACATTTCTTGCCAAAGCAGAGATGCTGAAAAAAGCGGTTAATTTTAGCCCTCATTACAGATGTGTATATCGGTCACCTACAGCTAGGCCCAGTGCGATTTTGGGACAAGGAGTGAATGGGAGTCTATTGAGCACTAGTTCAAAAACCCAACATTAGCATGAATTTCGGCAACAAGAAGTACAACACTGCAAATCTTTAACGAGATGTGAGATAATTAACTTACAATCTGTATTATTGTATTGCTTTGGAAAAGTGACATTACGTACTTTCGCGGAAAATAGGCAAGTTTCTCGACCTATACACTGACTTTGAGAAGGGATTGCATGACGATTAGCTTAGCAACCACGTGACGCAGCTTGACAACGGGAACGCGATTGGTCGACAGTGTGCTGGGTGGGGCGTTATATGCTTCTTCATTTATTGTATTCTTGTCTCATAATATCTCTGGCAACTGCACCATATGCAAGGCACTAAAGAGGCAGACAAATAGGAAAAATGTGCTAGACCCTCCATTAAATTACACATTTCTCAAGGTAGGAATATCGCAAAAATATGATCAATGGCTCATTCGAGAGAAGACATCCTCCCGAGTTATGACATCAGCCAGTATTGAAAACCGACATGTATAATAGATGTTTTCACCGTCTAAAAGTCCTATTCTAATGTAACTACATCAATGTAGTGAGAGACTTTATCATGGTGCTACATCATACTGGCTGGATTTCTGCCTGCTCAAATGCCAATAACTCAGATACACATGAAAACATGAAATGACCCAGGGAATTGATAGAACATCATTCAGAGATGCACAAAAACAATATCACATTCAAAATGGGTGAACCTTTCCTTTAACATGTATAACTACGAAAGATGGTCGGAAGTCATTCTCTATTTATTTTGTGTCCCTGTCTTAAAAAAGCTCATTCCAAAAGGCAACAGTTTTTCAGAGGGAATAAGGGAAGGCTTTATTGATTTTGCTTTGTCTTATTCGTGAACTAATTAGCAATGTGACATATTGTTGTTCATGCTGTGGACACATCGTTACCTAAGAGCCCTTTTGTTTACCATGTAGTTGCTACTGTATCATAACTATGGGGGGTTGCATTTACTGTGGTATTAGCTGTTAGTGTGTAGGGTAGGCCCTGGTCAGTGACCCTAAACAGCACTAAACCACATTGAGACAGATGGGCCTATTAAAACACTTCAAAGTGACACCAATTAGATTTAAATGTGCTGGATAGATATTCACCACCAGGTCTCTTCTTCCTTCCTTTAACTGGTCTGGACATGGAGGGAGAGGAGGGAGAGGAATGTAGGAGAAAGGAACACAAACAGGACAAAGAAGAGGATGAAAATAATAATATAATTATGGTTCTCACTGATTCTGTTCCTTCTGTAGTACCAGACGGGGCCTAAAATTAACACCCACCACCTGCCAAATGTGGGTAGATTTTGGCGTTTGCGGGTAAGATGTTTATTTCACTAGCCACGTATGTGGGTGGTCAGAGTTCCACAGTGCGAGCATTTCACTCGCATTTGTGAATAAAAATAGTGAAGCATGATCACATTGAGAGTCAAATAAATCCTGTAGTAGCTGTTTAATAGCTGGTAAATTAATCACAAGTCAAAGAGCTATGAATCCTATATAGCTTAGGAGGTTGGTGGCACCTTAATTGGGAGGAAAAGGCTTGTGGTAATGGCTGGAGCGGAATAGGTGGAATGGTATCAAATACATCAAACACATGGTTTCAATGTGTTTGATGTTATTCCGTTTGCTTCGTTCCAGGCATTATTATGAGTCATCCTCCACTCAGTAGCCTCCGCTGCATAGCATATCCCACCTCGCACTGCAACACTGCCTGGCTGAGGGCTGTGGCATGTGAAGAGCTGAGTGAAAGATTCATTTTTAGAAGTGCTGTGCACAGGCATAAAAGTTGGTCTAATTTACTTGAAATGAAAGTCTACTGAAGTGAGACTTTGTCCTTGTGTTTCTTGGCTATTTACATTGTTTTGTTCACAAGCTAGGTTGTTTTTCAATGTTGGGGTTTCAACTGTTTGGGAAGAGAAGACAACACTTCTACTAGTCAGACTCAATCTCACCGGCACAAACATGACTGGAGTTGCATTACCAGTGTAACCCCCTGTCCTTAAAGGGGCAGGTGAAAATGTTTGTCTTATCTGTGATATTTTGGTTAAAAGACTAATTTTACAAAAAATGTAATTAAACATTACTTCTTACTAGTAAGACATTTATTGTTTTAAAAACATTACAAAACATACTCATCAGTTTTTTTGTGTTTGTTGGTGTAATTTTAGTGGAAAAATAAATTATTTGTCTGGTAAACAATCAGATTTGTTAAAAATCTACATGCCACAGTGGCTGGTGGACCAAAAAGTACATTTTAGTCCCTGGAACTAGAGGAACGGTCTTGGGCAGACACACACACAAACAAACACACCTCCAACCTTCTCATCATCAAATAAACAGTAAGTAAGAAATGAGTCCCTTTCTGACCGCCTGTGTCGCGCACTTGTTTGAGTGTGTGTTTGTTGTGTTGCGTCATCTGTGTTAATATTTAATCCCAAAGAACATCTAGAATATGGTAGTTATGTGGACTACAGCAGTGCCCCTTGAATAATTAACACGCTTAAAATCTCAACCCATTCTGCATCATCTCCCCCCCCAACCCCCACCTTTATTAAAGTGACTGGTTTGGCCTGTGGAGCGTGTCGTCACCCCTGATCTACTTAGACAAGGTACAACCATTAGACTTCTCTTGGATCGCTCCATTCTATCCAATAGAAAGTTTGTTTTTTACGCTGTTGAATGTGAGAAAATGAACCAGTACCCATTGGAAGTGCATTCACCCGTGGCTAAGTTCCAATATGTCTTCAATGTAGACGGAGTAAGTGTTCCACAGAGATGCTGGCTCATGTTGACTCCAAAGCTTCCAACAGCTGTGACAAGTTGTCTGGATGTCCTTTGGGTGTTGGACCATTCTTGATACACACAGAAAACTGTTGAGTGTGAAAAACCCAGCAGCGTTGCAGTTCTTGAAAAACCCTGGCACCTACTACCATACCCTGTTCAAAGTCTCTTCAATATTTTTGTCTTTCCCATTCACCCTGGCACACATACACAATCAATGTCTCAATTGTCTCGAAGCTGAAAATCCTTATTTAACCTCTCTCTCCTCCCCTATTTACTTACTGTACGTATTCAGAACCTTTGCTATGAGACTCGAAATTGAGCTCAGGTGCATCCTGTTTCCATTGATCATACTTGAGATGTTTCAACAACTTGATTGGAGTCCACCTGTTGTGAATTAAATTGATTGGACATTTGGAAAGGCACACACCTGTCTATATAAGGTCCCACAGTTGAAAGTGCATGTTAGAGCAAAAACCAAGCCATAAGGTTAAAGGAATTGTCCCAGAGCCCAGACTTGAACCCGAATGAACATCTCTGGAGAGACCTGAAAATAGCTGTGCAACAACGCTCCCCATCCAACCTGACAGAGCTTGAGAGGATCTGCAGAGAAGATTGGGAGAAATTCAGGTGTGCGAGGCTTGTAGCATCATACCCAAGAACACTTGAGGCTGTAATCGCTGCCAAAGGTGCTTCAACAAAGTACTGAGTAAAGGGTCTAAATAATTATGAAAATGTTTTTTTCTATTCTTTTTAAAAAAAAAATTTGGAAACATTTCTAAAAACCTGTTTTGGATTTGTCATAATTGGTTATTGTGTGTAGATTGATGAGGGGGAAAAAAACGATTTAATCAAATTTAGAATAAAGCTGTAACGTAACAACGTTTTGAAAAAGTCAAGGGGTCTGAATACTTTCCGAATGCACTGTATATTGAAGCTACCTGCCTACTTGAATGCTTTATATACTAAGTTACCAGACAAACCATACAAAACTGAATGACAGCAGAAAAAGTGGATATAAAGTATACATTTTGAGGGTGACAATGTACAGTGCATTCAAAAAGTTTTCAGACCCCATGACTTTTTCCACATTTTGTTACGTTACAGCCTTATTCTAAAATATATATTTTTTTAAATAATCCTGCTAAATATACACACAATACACCATGCTGACAAAGCAAAAGGTGCTTTGTAGAAATTTCAGCAAAGGTTTTCAAAATAAAAAACAGAGATATCACATTTACATAAGTATTCAGACCCTTTACTCTGTATTTTCTTGAAGCACCTTTGGCAGCAATTACAGGTATGACACAACCAGCTTGGCACACCTGTATTTGGGGAGTTCTGTCAGCTCTGTCAGGTTGGATGGGTAGCGTCGCTTTACAGCTGTTTTCAGGTCTCTCCAGTGATGTTCGATTGGGTTCAAGTCCGGGCTCTGGCTGGGCCACTCAAGGACATTCAGAGACTTGTACCGAAGCCACTCCTGTGTTGTCTTGGCTGTGTGTTTAGGGTCGTTGTCCTCTTCAAATGTGAACCTTTGCCCCAGTCTGAGGTCCTGAGCACGATGGAACAGGTTTTCATCTGTACTTTGCTCCGTACATCTCTCCCTTGATCATGACTAGTCTCTAAGTCCCTGCCTCTGAAAACATCCCCACAGCATGATGCTGCTACCACCATCCTCCACCGTTGGGATGGTGCCAGATCTCCTTCAGACGTGATGCTTGGCATTCAGGCTAAAGAGTTCAATCTTGGTTTCATCAGACCCGAGAATCATGTTTCTCCTGGTCTGAGAGTCTTTAGGTGCCTTTTGGAAAACCCCAAGTGGGCTTTAATGAGCCTTTTACTGAGGAGTGGCTTCTGTCTGGCCACTCATCCATAAAGGTCTGATTAGTGGAGTGCTGCAGAGATGGTTGTCTTTCTGGAATGTTCTCTAATCTCCACAGAGGAACTCCAAAGCTCTGTCAGAGTGACCATCGGGTTCTTGGTCACCTCCCTAACCATGGGCCTTCTCCCCCGATTGCTCAGTTTGGCTGGGCTGCCAGCTCTAGGAAGAGTCTTGGTGGTTCCAAACTTCTTCCATTTAAAAATTATTGAGGCCACTATGTTCTTGGGGACCTTTAATGCTGCAGAATTCGTTGGTTTCCTCAGATCTGTGCCTCGACACAATCCTGTCTCGGAGGTCTACGGCCAATTGCTTCAACCTCATGGCTTGGTTTTGGCTCTGACGTGCACTGTCAACTGTGGGACCTTATATAGACAGGTGTGCCTTTCCAAATCATGTCCTATCAATTGAATTTACCACAGGTGGACTCCAATCAAGTTGTAGAAACTCAATGATGATCAATGGAAACAGGATGCATCGGAGCTCAATTTCAAGTCTCATAGCAAAGGGTCTGAATACTTATGTAAATAAGGTATCTGTTTTTTATTTTTAATAAATGCGAGAAAAAAAATCTTAAAACCTGTTTTCGCTTTGTCATTATGGAGAATTTTGTGTAGATTGAGGTATTGTTTTTAGTTAATCCATTTTAGAATAAGGCTGTAATGTAACAAAATGTATAAAGTAAAGGGGTCTGAATACTTTCCAAATGCACTGTATATACCTCTGAAATGACATGGTTTGTAAAGATACAGGAACAGTTCTATGACATTGCTATGGATGGACAAAATCCAGAGGAAAGAGGCACCTTTCCATTCCAAAATGCTTAACAGTATGTTAACAGGGGGCAGTGACACTCCCTCCGCCCTGACCTGTACTAATCCTCTCTACTGACCCCAATCACCCTTCATTCTCAATGTATTCTGTCCTTTAACAAATCCCCTCTCGGAATCTTTACCAATCAATCAACCGGGTACTTTTCAAAAGGTCTTAAGATAGAACACCGATTTGATTGGCATGTATGATTTGGATTTGATGGACATGTCATGTTCATGTAGGAGGCAAAGTGGAGAAACGGTTCACCTATGAACAAGACCACTTTTGGCTTCTGTTCTCTGAAATACAAAAATAATGTTCTACTTTTACATTCAATCACTCAGACAAAGTGGCCCTACCATTATTAAGAACTCCTTCTTTCATTCTATTGTTTTTTTTCTGGAGTCTCTCTCTCTCTTACAGTTTATTTCTCTCTTTCTCTCCCACTCCCTCTAGATTGCCAGTGCCTCTCCCACGCCAGTATGGGGGATAAGGACGGCAGTGGGTTTTTAGGTGCCCAAGCATCATGCTAATCATGGCTGGGAAAGATGGCGGGCGGATAGGGAGGGGGAGAAATGTGATTCAGACCTAATCTGGTGACTTCCTGTGGAAGCTAAGCGGTGAGTTATTGTGCCCTGAGGGCAGATTTGGCTTCCAGTTCTCTCCTTCTCCTTCGTCTTCATCACAGTCTGCGGGGACCTCTCTTTCTCTCAGGGTGTGTGTGTGTGTGTGTGTGTGTGTGTGTGTGTGTGTGTGTGTGAGAGAGAGAGAGAGAGAATGCGAATGAGAAAGGGAGTGTATGTGTGTCCAATCCTCTCTCTCTTCTTTTTCTTGTCCTTCCCAACAGCTACTTTTCGAAGACATATTTCTTTGAAATGGCTGCATGCACAAGTGGACATGAGGTCAGTTGAAGAACACACGACTGGGGACAAACTGACACGAGGCAGCGCCCTACTGTCAGCTAAGATCTGCCAAATTGTCTACCCCTGGGATTTCAGTTGGTCCGTTAAGCGACATATTTGAATCACACTTTAACTGTTGTTTTCTAGGAATAACTCAAAAGCAAAACTAAATTATTATTTTCCCAGATTGAGAGCCAGATTTCAATAAAGGATCATCACATCCTCTTAATACTGAAACACATTATGGACAACTGATGGGTCTCCAAGGGACCATGCTTCATGACAACAGCACTTGAAGAACCCTGATTCAGATTTGGTATTGCTTATTTCTATATCTCATAATTTGTCAGATAACCTCTGCTGTGTCTGGTTTGATTTTAAACAACCCTTCACAGCTTGATTTTGGCAAAAGTGACTAGATTCCTTGAGGCAGTTGTGGTGTTAAAACTTCCTGTAATCATGTTAATGTCCTACCATCAGCTGGAAAGTGTCTTCCCTGACATTTTCAAACTCTCCCTGACACAGTCTGTAGTACCTACATGTTTCAAGCAGACCACCATATTCCCTGTGCCCAAGAACACCAAGGTAACCTGCCTAAATGACTATTGCCGCGTAATGTAGCACTCACATCTGTAGCCATGAAATGCTTTGAAAAGCGTCTCACATCGACACCATCATTCCGGACACCCTGTATCCACTCCAATTCGCATACCGCCCCAACAGATCCAGAGATGATGCAATCTCTATTGCACTCCACACTCCCTTTTCCCACCTGGACAAAAGGAACACCTATGTGAGAATGCTGTTCATAGACTACAGCCCAGCGTTCAACACTATAGTGCCCTCCAAGCTCATCACTAAGCTAAGGACCCTGGGACTGAACACCTCCCTCTGCAACTGGATCCTGGACTTCCTGATGGGCCTCCCCCAGGTGGTGAGGGTAGGCAACACATCTGCTAGGCTGACCCTTAACACGGGGGCCCCTCAGGGCCAGGGGTGTGTGCTTAGTCCCCTCCGGTAAGATTTAGCATCGGCCCTCATATCCTCAAAAAAGTTATACAGCTGCACCATTGAGAGCATCTTGACTGACTGCATCACCGCTTGGTATGGCAACTGCTTGGCATCCGACAGCAAGGCGCTACAGAGGTAGTGGGTAGTACATTACTGGGGCCGAGCTCCCTGCCATCCAGGACCTCTATACCAGGCGGTGTTAGAGGAAGGCCCTAAAAATGTTTAAAGACACCAGCCCCCAAAGTCATAGACTGTTCTCTCTGCTACCACATGACAAGCAGTACCGATGCACCTAGTCTGTAACCAACAAGACCCTGAACAGCTTCTACCCCCAAACCATTAGCTAAATAATTAATTAAATAGTTAACCAAATAGCTACCTAGACAATCTGCATTGCCCCTTTTGCACTAACTTTTTTGACGAATCACCTACACTGCTTCTGTTAATTATCTGTTACTTTATGACTTTGTTACTTTATTCCTAGTTATATGTACATACAGTATCTACCTTAATTACCTCGTACCCCTGCCCATGGACTCTGTACTGGTACCCCGTCTATTTAGCCAAATTTAGCCAAGCTACTCATTGTGTATTCATTCTAACTTTTATTTTTACATGTTTTACTTTTCTCTTGTTTCTCTATTATCTTTCTCTCTGCATTGTTGGGAATTGCCCAAAAGTAAGCATTTCACTGCTCGTCTTTTGTTTACGAAGCATGTGACAAATAACCATTAATACGAATTTATTTGATGGGCATCACAGACCTGATTGGGTTGAGAACACTGGGTATGGAATGAGATTGGTTTAGCTTTACTGTGGAGAAATGTTTAGGACCATTTATCCTGGTTCTAATGTAGAAAAATAATACTTTCTACACAAACAATTGTCTTTCGACACAATGCTCTTTTGGTTCACAAACAACCAACTTATTCCAAGTTTCACACATAATGTCCCTATTCCCAGGCTAAGAATTTAGAAATCTTGGGCTTTCAAACTGCATCCAAACTCAAGGAGCCACAATCAAAAGGATCTTTTCATTCTATAACCTCTCTGTTTGTCCTGACTTTATCTCCAGACACCAGCCTTCAATATAGACCAGGACCTTCTCTGCCAACAGTCTCCCAATCCAAGCCAAAACATCAACAGAAGGTAAAATTGGGTGGAAATGTATTACGGTGAAGTGGCTCCTAGGACACCAAAAAAAATTATCCATCTCATTTTCCTCTGGAGGCCCTCTATATGAATGTCCTCAATGATGCAGAGAGCAGATTCCCTCCTCTCAATCCCCCTCTGTGAATACACTGTGGAGCTACCATAATAGGAGGGTAGGGAACGCAGCCCATCAAATCCTCTGGTAGTGAATTGATAAGGAAGGTGCGTGTGTGTGTGTGTGTGTGTGTGTGTGTGTGTGTGTGTGTGTGTGTGTGTGTGTGTGTGTGTGTGTGTGTGTGTGGAGAGAGGAGGGCTTCAGCCTGTGTTTTTTAGGGTAGATTCATGTGATGTGTCTGAGACATGGGTGGGGAAATGAAGGAAGAAGGGATGAGGAAAAGATACTCGTCCTATCTTTGAGAAATGATCACAATATGAAAAGTGCAAAAATATCTTTGCTTCGCCCTCTGCCTCCCCCCAATCTCACTCTCTCCCCCCCTCTCTCCCCCTCTCTGTCTCTCTCCTTCTTAGTTCATTAATTCTATTTAACCAGGATGGTTCACTCTTGAAGAGAAAACATCACTATACTGTGAGTTCTGTTGGATCAATAAAACACTTGACATTGTCAAATCCCAACTCACCAATCCCACACACACACATCATTGGTACAACAAACACCATTGATTTGACAAAAGATATGTTATGTGTTGGATGGAGAAAATGGACTGCCACAAATGACTCAGAACTACATAATAGTGTTTCTGTTGCTGAAAAATATTAACCTTCATTTTACTCAGACGTAATGGGTCATTCAGTGAGGTAGTCACAGTTTGATCTCTCGACTAGAACAAAATTACCAGGCCTTGAGGGCTGAAGTACCATTGGTTTTCCATTCTACCTGGTAATTGATCAATTTAGCATAATTGATTGGCCAGAGAGGTAATTGATTACCCACTTAGTGACCCAGGTCTGAATCAGCCTCTGAGGAGAGAATGATGGAAGTGTTGAATTGTCCAGCTGTAGAGGTCCTGCTGGACAAATCAGGAAATATTGTTACCATTTAGAAAATGCATTTTGTGTTGAAATAGTAGGGATTCTGTTCCATTCAGAGGCTTTAAAACGGAATTGCGCTTTATCTCTTTGCCCCAGAATTCATAGTAGTTTTTGCATATACTGAAATCTATCAGTGATAATCTGGCATTTAACTTTCACTTATTTCAAACAGAACTGCTGTATTTTTTAACAAAGACAAATTAGCAAGCATACTGTAATTCATATTTAATCGACATAAGGAAATTTGGCTTTACATCAAAGTGACAATCTTAAATACCACATCGCATCAATGATCTGTACAACAGCAGTATGATTTAAGTTACAGCATTATATACAAGGCCACAATTACTACAATGTGAGTAGACTTGGGGTAGACAAGTAGAGCTAGAAAATACTTCCATTCAACATGATCAATTCTTAAAGGCTAATAATATATAAACTCCAGACTAAAGAATTGTTAGTACAAAAGTGTGATTCTTCTGTCCATAAAGTGGTGCTTGAGATATGGGGCACTAGCTCAGGCTCAACATTTACATTTCACTCACTTCTTGCCCTTTAAATGGAGACCTTACGATAACTTCGCTAGCTAGCATTCTTTTTTCTCTTTTTATTTAACCTTTATTTAACTAGGCAAGTCGGTTAAGAACAAATTCTTATTTACAATGACGGCCTACCTCAGCCAAACCCTAACCCAGACAACACTGGGCCAATTGTGCACCGCCTTATGGGATTTCCAATCACGGCCGGTTGTGATACAGCGTTGAATCAAACCAGGGTCTGTAGTGAAGCCTCTAGCACTGAGATGCAGTGCATTAGACCGCCGCGCCACTCAGGAGCAGTTCAATAAGGTTCAAAACATAAAATATAGGTCAGCGTATAATCCCTCTGTGAATATATTCATCTGTAATAATTCAGATGTTAGACTATTATTTTCTTGGATTGGGCCAATTTGGAATAAGCTGTTCAAAATGTTGCTGTTGAAAATAATGTGTTTTTACCTTCATAGAGGAAGTTATTCTCATTTTGTTCCTCTGAAAACATTCCCAGACATTACTATGTGTCTGGTATAATTAATGGTTTTTAATCAAGAAGAAGAGATTCCTCACAATGAGGTGAAGGGAGAGAAGGAGAGAGAGAAGGGGAGAAGGGAAGGAGAGAACGAAGGAGAGAGAGAGAGAGTGGCGTTGTGGAACATGCATATTAAAACTGCAATGCTGCAATGCTGAGGAAGGGGAAAACAACCATTCATCAAACCCCAAGCAATGTTCATGACTCAGTCTCCACCAATGAACTGCTCGTGTGTGTGTGATTTCTGTTAGTTTGTGTGTGCTTGTGCATGAATATTATCAAGGAGGGAAAAAACTCTTGATAAATCTGTGTGTGTGTGTGTGTGCCTGTGCGTGCATCTGTGTGTGTGCACATGTTACATGTTTCTGTGGGGCAGGCAACAATCAACTTATGGTGCTATCTGAGCTCCTCGCTGCTTGTGTGTGGTTATCTGTGATGTAGATCCTCATTAGGGGGACATCATCCAGTGATAAAACCCTGTCCCCCTGAACACTCTGAGGAGGGTGGTCACACTGCCCAGTAATGCTGTTAACTCCGATGAGAGGGCCACCACGTCATCCAGAAATACACCTATCAAATGACCCAGAGACAGTCCAGGGGATAAGTAACTATAGAACTGAGCACAGGTCCAGGTCGGCAGTTTCCTTTTGATAATGTGGAGGAACTGGCATGTTTCAGTGACAATATGATGGAGGATCTTCTGGTCTTGTCTATAAAATGTGTCAGCTTGTTAAAATCCTAGAGAGGAAATAGATGCTTGCTCAAACCCATCTGTCACCTCTACTTTTATTATCTGAGGTAAGTTAATTGTAAACACATTTAAAGTAATTATAATCACTTACAGCCGAGATGTTTGGCACACATTAGTAAAGAATACCATCCTCATATTGTAGAGATCATTCTCTCTCTGTTAGACAGGACCTGGCCCCAGAGAATCACTACACAGAGACCATCCCCTCTCTCTGTTAGACAGGGCCTGGCCCCAGAGAATCACTACACAGAGACCATCCCCTCTCTCTGTTAGACAGGGTCTGGCCCCAGAGAATCACTACACAGAGACCATCTCCTCTCTCTGTTATACAGGGCCTGGCCCCAGAGAATCACTGCACAGAGACCACCCCCTCTCTCTGTTAGACAGGGCAAGGCCCCAGAGAATCACTACACAGAGACCATCCCGTCTCTCTGTTAGACAGGACCTGGCCCCAGAGAATCACTACACAGACAATAACAAACAGGGACCGTGTCTCTCAAACCATCTCCTGCCCTTCCTCGTCCCTCAATAGCCCTCAGCCCCCTCTTGAAAGAGACTTCCTGGTCTGCAGCAGGAGCCATCCTAATGACGCTTTGATGCCATATGTCAAATTTCATCGCTTGCTGAGTCGTCTGACATTTCTGTTGATCGCTCCTAGCAACAGCTTTACAAATGCTAGACCAGCGCCATTGAGGCTCACCTTGGCAGAAAGAGGGAAGTAAAATGCACAACAACAATATGGGTTGTTGCAGGGACAGCAATTCTGTTAATGCTGCTGTAATTATATAATTTATTTTTAGCAATTGGTAGTTGTACAGTACACACTTTGTAGGCCTCGGTAACTGGCAATTACTCCCCCCTGATGTGGCACTGTATTGTCTAGCCGGTCCCATCACTTTGAAGTAGTGAAATGATTGCTCCAATCATGTCAGATAAAGAGGAGGACTGACAAAAATGTTTTGTCTTTAAACCAAAAATACAAACCTTAGTTAGTCCATCATTTATTACATGATGCAACCATGGGACGGCACACATAGACACACACACACACACACACACACACACACACACACACACACACACACACACACACACACACACACACACACACACACACACACACACACACACGCACGCACACACACACACACACACACACACACACACACACACACACACACACACACACACATACCTCGTCACCAGGTCCTGCCTGCCCTCTGTGGTAGGTTTGCCACATGCTACATCTAGCAATCAGAGTGCCTGGGGCATAGCCAGGAGAGAGACGCTAGCGTAACTGCCTCACTGTCTTCTCTCTTTCACCTCAGTGGCTTCTGACCAAGGACAGGGACTGCTGGAACGGAGAGGAACACCACCTGTTGTCACCTTGTTGGGAAACACTATGGTAAATATTAATGGAGGAATACACACTCTGTTGCATGACCAAGATCATTAAATCAGCCATGAGGAGGAGCTAAGAAAAGGTACTTTTAACGTGTCTCTGTATTGATAGTAGATTATTTGTTATTGGTCGGAAGGCAACACATCACGGTACAGCTCATATGAAATGTTAAATTACATTAAAATGGCCATAATATAAGTGATTATAATATGTGTATAAATGCAATTCACATGTGAGGTGTAAACATGTTATTCTCCTCACATGTGAAATGGTGTGGTTAACATGTGAACTCTATACTGAATACATGTGAACACGTGGTCTCACATGTGAACAACAGAACTTACATGTATCTCTTTAGTTTTTGGAAATGCAAGTTCGCTTTTGTTTACAGACAGATTATTTCACTTATAATTCACTGTATCACAATTCCAGTGGGTCAGAAGTTTACATACACTAAGTTGACTGTGCCTTTAAACAGCTTGGAAAATTCCAGAAAATGATGTAAGGGCTTTAGAAGCTTCTGATAGGCTAATTGACTTAATTTGAGTGAATTGGAGGGCTGCCTGTGGATGTATTTCAAAGCCTACCTTCAAACTCAGTGCCTCTTTGCTTGAAATCATAGGAAAATCATAAGAAATCAGCCAAGGCCTCAGAAAATAATTGTAGACCTCCACAAGTCTGGTTCATCCTTGGGAGCAATTTCCAAATGCCTGAGGTACCATATTCATCTGTACAAACAATAGTACGCAAGTATAAACACCATGGGACCACACAGCCATCATACCGCTCAGGAAGGAGACGCGTTCTGTCTCCTAGAGATGAACATTCTTTGGTGCAAAAAGTGCAAATCAATCCCAGAACAACAGCAAAGGACCTTGTGAAGATGCTGGAGGAAACAGGCACAACAGAAGCTATATCCAGAGTAAAATGAGTCCTATATCGACATAACCTGAAAGGCCGCTCAGCAAGGAAGTCACTGCTCCAAAACCTCCATAAAAAAGCCAGACTACGGTTTGCAAATGCACATGGGGACAAAGATTGTATCTTTTGGAGAAATGTTCTCTGGTCTGATGAAACAAAAATAGAACTGTTTGGCCATAATGACCATCGTTATGTTTGGAGGAAAAAGGGTGATGCTTGCAAGCCGAAGAACATCATCCCAACCGTGAAGCACAAGGGTGGCAGCATCATGTTGTAGGGGTGCTTTGCTCCAGGAGGGACTGGTGCACTTCACAAAATAGATGGCATCATGAGGCGGGAAAATTATGTGGATATATTGAAGCAACATCTCAAGACATCAGACATCAGGAAGTTAAAGCTTGGTCACAAATGGGTCTTCCAAATGACAATGACAACAAACATACTTCCAAAGTTGTGGCAAAATGGCTTAAGGACAACAAAGTCAAGGTATTGAGGTGGCCATCACAAAGCCCTGACCTCAGACCTACAGAACATTTGTGGGCAGAACTGAAAAAGCGTCTGCGAGCAAGGAGGAATACAGACCTGACTCATTTATATCAGCTCTGTCAGGAGGAACATATTGTTTGTACAGATGAACGTGGTACCCTCAGGCATTTGGAAATTGCTCCCAAGGATGAACCAGACTTGTGGAGATCTACAATTATTTTCTGAGGTCTTGGCTGATTTCTTTCGATTTTCCCATGATGTCAAGCAAAGAGGCACTGAGTTTGAAGGTAGTCCTTGAAATGCATCCACAGGTACACCTCCAATTGACTCAAATGATGCCAATTAGCCTATCAGAAGATTTTAGAGCCATGAAATGTTCTGAAATTTTCCAAGCTGTTTAAAGGCACAGTCAACTTAGTGAATGTAAACTTCTCATCCACTGGAATTGTGATACAGTGAATTATAAGTGAAATAATCTGTCTGTAAACAATTGTTGGAAAAATGACTTGTGTCATGCACAAAGTAGATGTCCTCACCGACTTGCCAAAACTATAGTTTTTTTAACAAGAAATATATGGAGTGGTTGAAAAACGAGTTTTAATGACTCCAACCTAAGTGTATGTAAACTAACGACTTCAACTGTATATGCAAAACTAATGGAAGTCATGTGATTTTCCACATGTAAAATCATGTGGTTTTTCCATCGACACTACCATGCGGCCTAGCTCCTCACCTGGAGAACTACCTACTGATTTTCTGTCAGTACTAAGGTTTGTTGTAATTATACTGCAATTTTAAATTCAAGCCCCCTCCTTTGCTACAGAAAAAGGTCCATGCATCTCATTAAGATGTACGCTGAATACTGGGGGGAAAGCCAAAGCTTGTTTTTTTAATTAAAGGGAAGGTGGCCTTGGTGGATTTGCTTTGACACAGGAAATGATCAGGGCACTTATAGGGCCAGAGTGCACATAAATATGCCTTATAGTCCCAGGGGCAACTGAGTGTGGGGGTGGAATGGGAGTATGACTTGGCATCTTCCGTGAACCTCAGAGTTTAGAGGACATTTTGACAGTCTGAGGGTAGTTTATAAATGACAGCTATATTGTCCCTAAATAGATTTGCATCTTTCAATGTCACAAAACACAAACGTATGTATAAAGTTAATGATGCAAATTTACAGTGCCTTGCGAAAGTATTCGGCCCCCTTGAACTTTGCGACCTTTTGCCACATTTCAGGCTTCAAACATAAAGATATAAAACTGTATTTTTTTGTGAAGAATCAACAACAAGTGGGACACAATCATGAAGTGGAACGACATTTATTGGATATTTCAAACTTTTTTAACAAATCAAAAACTGAAAAATTGGGTGTGCAAAATTATTCAGCCCCCTTAAGTTAATACTTTGTAGCGCCACCTTTTGCTGCAATTACAGCTGTAAGTCGCTTGGGGTATGTCTCTATCAGTTTTGCACATCGAGAGACTGACATTTTTTCCCATTCCTCCTTGCAAAACAGCTCGAGCTCAGTGAGGTTGGATGGAGAGCATTTGTGAACAGCAGTTTTCAGTTCTTTCCACAGATTCTCGATTGGATTCAGGTCTGGACTTTGACTTGGCCATTCTAACACCTGGATATGTTTATTTTTGAACCATTCCATTGTAGATTTTGCCTTATGTTTTGGATCATTGTCTTGTTGGAAGACAAATCTCTGTCCCAGTCTCAGGTCTTTTGCAGACTCCATCAGGTTTTCTTCCAGAATGGTCTTGTATTTGGCTCCATCCATCTTCCCATCAATTTTAACCATCTTCCCTGTCCCTGCTGAAGAAAAGCAGGCCCAAACCATGATGCTGCCACCACCATGTTTGACAGTGGGGATGGTGTGTTCAGGGTGATGAGCTGTGTTGCTATTACGCCAAACATAACGTTTTGCATTGTTGCCAAAAAGTTCAATTTTGGTTTCATCTGACCAGAGCACCTTCTTCCACGTTTGGTGTGTCTCCCAGGTGGCTTGTGGCAAACTTTAAACAACACTTTTTATGGATATCTTTAAGAAATGGCTTTCTTCTTGCCACTCTTCCATAAAGGCCAGATTTGTGCAATATACGACTGATTGTTGTCCTATGGACAGAGTCTCCCACCTCAGCTGTAGATCTCTGCAGTTCATCCAGAGTGATCATGGGCCTCTTGGCTGCATCTCTGATCAGTCTTCTCCTTGTATGAGCTGAAGGTTTAGAGGGACGGCCAGGTCTTGGTAGATTTCCAGTGGTCTGATACTCCTTCCATTTCAATATTATCGCTTGCACAGTGCTCCTTGGGATGTTTAAAGCTTGGGAAATCTTTTTGTATCCAAATCCGGCTTTAAACTTCTTCACAACAGTATCTCGGACCTGCCTGGTGTGTTCCTTGTTCTTCATGATGCTCTCTGCGCTTTTAACGGAACTCTGAGACTATCACAGTGCAGGTGCATTTATACGGAGACTTGATTACACACAGGTGGATTGTATTTATCATCATTAGTCATTTAGGTCAACATTGGATCATTCAGAGATCCTCACTGAACTTCTGGAGAGAGTTTGCTGCACTGAAAGTAAAGGGGCTGAATAATTTTGCACGCCCAATTTTTCAGTTTTTGATTTGTTAAAAAAGTTTGAAATATCCAATAAATGTCGTTCCACTTCATGATTGTGTCCCACTTGTTGTTGATTCTTCACAAAAAAATACAGTTTTATATCTTTATGTTTGAAGCCTGAAATGTGGCAAAAGGTCGCAAAGTTCAAGGGGGCCGAATACTTTCGCAAGGCACTGTATATGTCACTAAATTCAAACCAAATAAACTTGAAATTGATCACTTTCATAAAAAAAATATATATATTTTCATGTCTAGAACAAAAATATTCACTACCCACTGGGTTGAAATAATGTGGAAACAACGTCAACCAGTTTTTAGCCCAGTGGGTAGGTATTGACAATGATTGTAATACTAAAAGTATGTTTGTCATTGATAAAACATTGTGGCAGCAATACTACTGTACAAAAACATACATATTTCAGAACTTCAAAAACACTACAATTAAGTTCCTGTTGACTGGCCTCCAAACAGCGTAAACAAATCCCAAACCATACCCCTCTGCACTTTATATATCATTTAGAATTTCAAAGCTGCTCTGACTGTGGAATAATAGATACTTATTCATCGTGAATCTCTCATTAATCTGCAGTAGTTTTTATGATAAAACACAAAGCAGGACCTCGTCACACACACACACACACCACACACACCACACACACACACACACACACACCACACACACACACACACACACACACACACACACACACACACACACACACACACACACACACACACACACACACACACACACACACACCACGCACACACACACAGAGACTGAGTGACTGGGGAGAGACAACGACGAGGTAGGGAAAAGTAATTCGAGGGAAGATAAAGTCATATGACCTTGACATTTTAACTTCTGTTGAATGCCAGGTGATTATTCAGTTAACTAACGAAAGAAAGAGAGAGAGAGAGAGAAAGAGAGAAAGAGAGAGAGAGATGACAAAACACTCATTTGAAGTCTTTATGAAATCCCAAAACTGGGGTATATCATTTCCCTGACAAGACTGATTGAACTCTGAAAGTCAGTCAATGTGAAAATACTACATTTTCTTGTTTAGTTGTCTCTATGGGCTAATTCTTCTTGCTACTCTTAAATGTTCAGGACAAAAACCATAAAGTGTCATGACTGTATATAATGCGATCGGACAGCTCTTGAGTTAGGATGGATGTGTTTATGTGTGTGTGAATGTTTCAGTGAATGTGTGTGTATGGGTGTGTTTATGTGTGTGTGTGCGTGTGTTCTTTTGCGGGCTAAGATAGAAGGAATAGGGGCTGTGGGCATAAGGCTGACTCACCCATTACCCCATCTCGCTCCTCGCTCCGATGACTCACCTCTCACCTGCCCTGTGGCCCTCACCCTGCAGCCAGACACTGTCTCGCCCCCCTCCCTCTCCCTCACTGTCCCTTCTTGACCCTTGTAAACAGGTCACCATGGGCCAAATACACACACACACACACACACACACACACAGACAAACACACGCACGCACGCACGCACGCACGCACGCACGCACGCACGCACACACACACACACACACACACACACACACACACACACACACACACACACACACACACACACACACACACGCACACACACACAGCTGTGTCGTCCCTACTCACCTCAGTGAAATGTGCATCTGCCTCAGCTGTCACTCATCGGGATGCCGTCATGTGTTGTGTGATTGACAGCTGGCTCTGTTGGAGTAGAAGGGGTGTCTCCCGCTGTTCACTGCACCGTATGTGTGAATGGAAAAGGAGGACAGGAAGGATGGATAGAGAAAACAAAGTAGGAAACATTATACAATTATTTGAATGGGAGGGTATTGTTATTGGAAAATTATTGTGTGTGTGTGTGTGTGTGTGTGTGTGTGTGTGTGCTTGCGTGTGTGTGTGTGCTTGCGTGCGTGCGTGTATGTGCGGGTTGGGTGGGTGGGGGAGGGGTGTTTATGTGTGTGTTTGGGGGGTGGGTGTAAGGTGTGTGTGTGTGTGTGTGTGTGTGTCTGTGTGTGTGTGTGTTCGTGCGTGTGTGTATGTGCGGGTTGGGTGGATGGGGGAGGGGAGGGGTGTTTATGTATGTATGTGTGTGCTTGCATGCGTGCGTGTGTGTGTATGCTTGCGTGCGTGTATGTGCGGGTTGGGTGGGTGGGGGAGGGGTGTTTATGTGTGTGTTTGGGGGGTGGGTGTAAGGTGTGTGTGTGTGTGTGTGTGTGTGTGTGTGTGTGTGTGTGTGTGTGTGTGTGTGTGTGTGTGTGTGTGTGTGTGTGTGTGTGTGTGTGTGTGTGTGCTTGCGTGTATGTGCGGGTTGGGTGTTTATGTGTGTGTTTGGGGTGTGGGTGTAAGGTGTGTGTGTTTGTGTCTTGTCTCTGATCTAATATGGGTTCTACTTGATGACGTGCATGTGTAATCGTGTAATGGAGAGATGCAGGGTGTAATTTGACAGGTAGTCTTGGGTTAGCTTAGGTTCACTTACAACACACACACACAGACACACACATATCCTCCCCCCGATGACGTAACGCCAACTCAACACCAGATGGGCGATTACAACCAACCTCCATTTGGGTGTAATCATGTCAGAAAACATGTCAGTCAGGCATGTTAGACAGCTCCGAGAAAAATTGATGTGGTCTCATCCTGGATACGTCCTCCAGACAGACCATCCATGCCTTTACACTCAAATAAATACAGCGTGAGGAATAAATTATTTTCCATTTGTTTCGTTCACAATTTAATTTTTAATTTCCACTGCTCTGACCAACATATATATTTTATTTTTCAAGTACAGGTTTATATCGTTCCTTTCTGTTCCTTTTTTAACCTTTGAAATCGACATAGTTGTTACATTTGGCTCATTAAATTACTCCACAAATCAGTGTGGATAGAGCAGCTTGCAATGGAGCAGGCAAGCTAGTTGTTTACATGCTTGTAAATGTGAAACGTTATAACTATAGTTAAGGAGACGTTTCTGAGTGAGACAGTAGTTAAGGAGAAGTTTCTGAGAGAGACAGTAGTTAAGGAGAAGTTTCTGAGAGAGACAGTAGTTAAGGAGAAGTTTCTGAGAGAGACAGTAGTTAAGGAGAAGTTTCTGAGAGAGACAGTAATTAAGAAGACATTTCTGAGTGAGACAGTAGTTAAGAAGACATTTCTGAGTGAGACGGTAGTTAAGAAGACGTTTCTGAGTGAGACAGTAGTTAAGACATTTCTGAGTGAGACAGTAGTTAAGAAGACGTTTCTGAGTGAGACAGTAGTTAAGAAGACGTTTCTGAGTGAGACAGTAGTTAAGAAGGCATTTCTGAGTGAGACGGTAGTTAAGAAGACATTTCTGAGTGAGACAGTAGTTAAGACATTTCTGAGTGAGACAGTAGTTAAGAAGACATTTCTGAGTGAGACAGTAGTTAAGACATTTCTGAGTGAGACAGTAGTTAAGAAGACGTTTCTGAGTGAGACAGTAGTTAAGAAGACGTTTCTGAGTGAGACAGTAGTTAAGAAGACATTTCTGAGTGAGACAGTAGTTAAGAAGACATTTCTGAGTGAGACAGTAGTTAAGAAGACATTTCTGAGTGAGACAGTAGTTAAGAAGACATTTCTGAGTGAGACAGTAGTTAAGAAGACATTTCTGAGAGAAAGAGTAAGTTCTTTGCATTGGCACTTTAGAAAAAATATGCTTGGAGACTAAAATAAGGGCATTAAATGCTTTTAAAATAATGGTTCTGTTTCGGAACACTAGAGATCACTTCGGGTCTCGGTGTCCTGTTCTCGGTTTTGTTCCCTGAACTGGTTCCAACCCCTGGTGACTAGGACCCTATCCACTCTCCTCTAATCTAAGCATGTCTTTGAAATGCTTCAACCCTCCAGTGTCAGTCACACTTAACACCTCGTTCAAGGGCCTCAACACTTACAATGCTAGGGCCATGTGATGGTCTGAAATGAATCAAAGCACAACGTTAACTCTGCTGTTAAGCACAATCTGTCTTCAATGCTACACTGGTGTAGGTGAGACATGAAGGATACATTTTTATTTATGGATAAACAATATAAAAGGAAAAGTAAGAAAAATAAAGAGAGAAAGAGAAATGTGACCCCAGTTTCTTTCAAACGTTTCAACATAAATTTGATGACATTGCTTCAACTCCCTCAAGTACTGATGTTCTACAGAAAATGTATGTGATTTATTTCTGATTGCCATTTTTTTCAAGTGTTCATCCAATACTGTCATTCAATTGATGCATTTTAGTTCATTGAACCACTGGGAATGAGAACTGTATGGCAACCCAGCAGAAGAATTACAAACCTGATTGCTTGTGTCATTTTATTTATTCAACAGTCTGCTCTTTGTGCAGTTGTTGAATCTCCAGAGAGAGTCAGTGACTGTGTGTTTTGATGAAAACAGTTCACAAACTGGCTGAATTCGCCGGAAAATTCGCCAGAGGAGATGTCGTGTTGAAAGTGCCTCTTTGACAGTTGGAGAACACACCCCACATGAGATTTTTTGAAAAGACTCGAAACTTGACAGTTTTGTGACTGTCTCCTTGGTTACCAGGTCTCATTAGGAACTGGTATCCTGTAAACATCTATTCCAGAGGAACAAAATATAAAAAACAGACCAAATAATAGCTGAGAACAGCATAATTTAGAAAACACTGCACTAACATAACAAAAAAACAAGAACAAAGGACTGATGAAGACATTTTGAGGGGAAATATATAAACATAGTCTGATAAGGGAAACTGCAATGCAGCTGAACTTATTTCAATCATATTTTGATAGGGGCCATGGACTTCAAATGGACTTTGGAGGACGTGAGTTAAAAGCGAAAGTCCAATTTCGGGCTGAACCTTGTGTGCAATAGACAAATACAGTGACCGTAATCTTAATCTTAAATCTTAATCTTAACGTGACAAGTATGATCTTGTCACTGCAGCCGATGATGCCCGGGTAAAAGGGTATTTTAATTCCACGTCTTATGAGGTAACCGTCTTGCTATTCGTTTCACTGGTATTTCAACTATCCATCATCTCATCACCTCAGTTATTCTTGTTATGGTAATTTTCCCACACCATAAGGTGTCTTTACGCTTTCCCCTACTGTATCAATTACCTGTTATCACAAAGTTATAAAAAGGATATGGCACATTTGTTTGTGTATTTTTTTGTGCATCATTCATTTTCAGTCAGGTAGCACATACTGTAGCTGTACAACCTACTCAGAAACACTTTCTAACATGGACTGTTTATGGGGTTTTTCTCCATATACACTATACTACATGTTGGAATTCTAAAATGATCATCTTCATCATAGGCCTACATTATTACAGCACAATTCCCAATTATGGAAAACTATTGTAATGCAGGGACTCAACGTTGCTAAAATATAAACTAATATTCAACTTGCATGGCATACTTTCTTTTTTTTTTATCTCAGCGAAAATGCCTCCAGGATACAGCATAATGTAAAATAATGACGGGACTGAGCCTGAGGAACCACAAGGCTACAGCTACACATAACACCACATGCAGGAGGTGCCACATGCAGGAGATGCCTGTGTTCAGCGTTGGCTATGAATGCTTCTTCTGACACATTTTCACCCAAGTCTTGTAGATGGGAAGCAGATGGACCTAATTAGTTGACTGAGGTTGTGTATCAGAAGGTGCATATTTTCTGTTATTATTACGTCTTAATAGGCATATTAGTGGTTCCTTGATCAAAGGTATCTTGTTATGGAGGTGATGTGGATGAAAACAGAGGAACGTCTTCTCTGTTGAGAGCGTGAGACGACGGGAAGTGGAATTGCTTTCTGTCTTCCAGGAAGACATGGTGATAAATAGCGACTAACATGGCAGCTAAGTACGTCGCTGAGGACCTCCCGGGTGGCGCAGTGGTTATGGGCGCTGTATTGCAGCGCCAGCTGTGCCATCAGAGTCCCTGGGTCTGTCGTAACCGGCCGCGACCGGGAGGTCCGTGGGGCGACGCACAATTGGCCTAGCGTCGTCCGGGTTAGGGAGGGATTGGTCGGTAGGGATCTCCTTGTCTCATCGCGCACCAGCGACTACTGTGGCGGGCCGGGCGCAGTGCGCGCTAGCCAAGGTTGCCAGGTGCACGGTGTAGCCTCCGACACAGTGGTGCGGCTGGCTTCCGGGTTGGATGCGCGCTGTGTTAAGAAGCTGTACGGCTGGTTGGGTTGTGTATCGGAGGACGCATGACATTCAGCCTTCGTCTTTCCCGAGCCCGTACGGAAGTTGTAGCAATGAGACAAGATAGTAGCTACTACAACAATTGGATACCACGAAATTGGGGAGCGAAAGGGGTAAAAATAAAAATATTTTTTTTCAAAAAAAGTACGTCGCTGAGTTTAAAAGCAAGCCTAATGATCATTTGCATATCGGGCGTGTGACTTCCTTGAAGACAGAAAGCAATTCCACTTCCCGTTGTCTCATACTCTCAACGGAGAAGTTCCTCTGTTTTCGTCCACTTCACTTCCATAACAAGACATTATACGTTTGATCACATCGACAGGACAGTAGTGGAGAGGGTAGAAAGTTTTAAGTTCCTCGGCGTACACATCACGGACAAACTGAATTGGTCCACCCACACAGACAGCGTGGTGAAGAAGGTGCAGCAGCACCTCTTCAACCTCAGGAGGCTGAAGAAATTCGGCTTGTCACTAAAAGCACTCACAAACTTTTATAAATGCACAATCGAGAGCATCCTGTCGGGCTGTATCACCGCCTGGTACGGCAACTGCTCCGCCCACAACCGTAAGGCTCTCCAGAGGGTAGTGAGGTCTGCACAACGCATCACCGGGGGCAAATTACCTGCCCTCCAGGACACCTACACCACCCAATGTCACAGGAAGGCCAAAAAGATCATCAAGGACAACAACCACCCGAGCCACTGCCTGTTCACCCCGCTATCATCCAGAAGGCGAGGTCAGTACAGGTGCATCAAAGCAGGGACCAAGAGACTGAAAAACAGCTTCTATCTCAAGGCCATCAGACTGGTAAACAGCCACCACTACCATTGAGTGGCTGCTGCCAGCATACTGACTCAACTCCAGCCACTTTAATAATGGAAAATTGATGTAAAAAATGTATCACTACCCACTTTAAACAATGCCACTTAACATAATGTTTACATACCCTGCATTACTCATCTCATATGTATATACTGTACTCTATACCAGCTACTGCATCTTGCCATCTTTATGTAATACATGTATCACAGGCCACTTTAACTATGCCACTTTGTTTACATACTCATCTCATATGTATATACTGTACTCGATACCATCTACTGCATCTTGCCTATGCCGTTCTGTACCATCACGCATTCATATATCTTTATGTACATATTCTTCATTCTTTACACTTGTGTGTATAAGGTAGTTGTTGTGGAATTGTTAGGTTAGATTACTCGTTGGTTATTACTGTATTGCCGGAACTAGAAGCACAAGCATTTCGCTACACTCGCATTAACATCTGCTAACCATGTGTATGTGACAAATACAATTTGATTTGATTTGATTTGTACTTTAACACCATTACTAGTCATGTTATGTGTGTAACTACAATTAGCGATAGGTTGAAATGTTTGTGTTTTCGTTTCCAGGCCAGGCACAGGAAGTGGTACGGCAGAGACAGCGAGGAGGCCGTGACATGCCTGCTGGAAAAGTGGGAATTAGGCGGAAAAAATACAGGAAGAGAGTAAACTTTATTAATGGTTGGAGCTGAATGAAGCGAGGCAGCCGGAAAAAGCAAGGGAGGAAATATCTCAGGCATACCAGGGGAATGTGGCAGAGCTGTGTTCAGCTGTGTCTGAATATTCCCAAGATGGGGAAGGTACAAGGAAGTCACGGGAAGAGAGGAGATATATAATGTGGATAATGATGGAGAGCACCAAGAACACCGTACATCCGATACCGTAGACCATGACAAGAATTAGAGCAAACAACCGACTAGGAAAATGACAGGGGTGCTGACGTTAGAGTTACTATTTACGGTGCGATCTGTCAGATGAGGTTGAACACGTTTCAAGGTATATGTAAGTAGATACGGCAGGCGGCTGGCAGCATATGAGCCTTCCCACCTCTCACCTCATGTCTGATATTAATTACAGAACACACAAAAGCACCATCGCATACATCTCATTATCTACGCGGCACACGCAGAGTCTCGCCTGCCGCGAGAGCGCAGGTAACAGAAGGCCATTAGTGTATGTGTGTGTGTGTGTGGCAGATTCCTGCAATTATTCCAAGGAGACCACGTTACAGTATGTGTTTCTGGCAGGTATTCACTCAACAGAGGGTGGAAAGAAAGAGAGAGGGAGAGAGAACGGAGATGGAGGAAGGTAAAGGCTGATGGAGAGTGAGAGAGTGTGGGAGAAATGGACAGAGGAGGGGAGTGGGAGAGAGAGTGAGTGAGAGAGGAACAATATTTCTAATTTGGCACCACTCTCCTGTCAATTCTTCTCATCTGGAGTTGGCCTTCAACTCCTTGCATTGGCCCTGATGGCCCTGTGTTGGAGGGGGGAGAGGCTACCCTTGCTTCAATTCCCCAGCACCCCAGCCCACACCCAGGCTCCTGAGAACACATGACAGAGAGCATCAACCAGCCTGCAAAGTATCCTGCCTCCCTCAGCCAAATTCGCCTGCCTGCCTGCCTGCCTGCCTGCCTGCCTGCCTGCCTGCCTGCCTGCCTGCCTGCCTGCCTGCCTGCCTGCCTGCCTGCCTGCCTGCCTGCCTGCCTGCCTGCCTGCCTGCCTGCCTGCCTGCCTGCCTGCCTGCCTGCCTGCCTGCCTGCCTGCCTGCCTGCCTGCCTGCCTGCCTGCCTGCCTGCCTGCCTGCCTGCCTGCCTGCCTGCCTGCCTGCCTGCCTGCCTGCCTGCCTGCCTGCCTGCCTGCCTGCCTGCCTGCCTGCCTGCCTGCCTGCCTGCCTGCCTGCCTGCCTGCCTGCCTGCCTGCCTGCCTGCCTGCCTGCCTGCCTGCCTGCCTGCCTGCCTGCCTGCCTGCCTGCCTGCCTGCCTGCCTGCCTGCCTGCCTGCCTGCCTGCCTGCCTGCCTGCCTGCCTGCCTGCCTGCCTGCCTGCCTGCCTGCCTGCCTGCCTGCCTGCCTGCCTGCCTGCCTGCCTGCCTGCCTGCCTGCCTGCCTGCCTGCCTGCCTGCCTGCCTGCCTGCCTGCCTGCCTGCCTGCCTGCCTGCCTGCCTGCCTATTAAATCAAATAAAGTTGTATTTGTCTCATGCGCTGAATACCGTGAAATGCTGACTTACAAGCCCTTAACCAACAATGCAGTTCAAGAAATAGAGTTAAGAAAATATTTACTAAATTAACTAAAGTAAAAAAAATAATAATAATAAAAAGTAACACAACAAAATAACAATAATGAGGCTCTATACATTAGGTACCGGTACCGAGTCAATGTGCAGGGGTACAGGTTAGTTGAGGTAATTTGTACATGTAGATAGGGGTAAAGTGATAATAAACAGCGAGTAGCAGCAGTGTAAAAACAAAGGGGTGGGGGGTCAATGTAAATAATCCGGTGGCCATTTGATTAATTGTTCAGCAGTCTTATGGCTTGGGGGTAGAAGCTATTAATTTTACAATTACTACCAGCCAAACCAGTGGAGGCTGGTGAGAGGAGCTATAGGACAGACTCATTGTAATGACTGGAATGGAATAAATGGAACGGTATCAAACCCATCAAACAGATTCAATTTCAGCCATTCGAATGAGCCCGTCTTCCTATAGTTCCTCCCACCAGCCTTCAGTGAGCCAAACCCACCGCGCTACTATGCCTTCTGCTGTCTCCTCTAAGCATCATAAACAATGTACAGTAGGTAGGAGACATCAGGGCAATAATAATGAGCCAAAAAACAAAGAGAATTAAACAATAATCCTACAGTATTTGAGGTCTGACAGCAAATTAGCGCCCTGGCCTGACACACACAGTAGGTAGTAAGCTACAACAAGTCCCCTCTTTTACCCTTTTATTATTATCTACGCTTAAATGATTCTGCTGCAGCCATTAGCATAGCGACATAGCATGGTGACGGTGGCAGATGGGCGGCCATCTTAAATGTAGCCCTCCCTGTGTTTACTGCCTCAACAGCCTCCTGCTCCGCAACGTTCCGCTAACGTCCCCGATGAGGGAAAAGGGTGTGTGTGTGTGTCTGAAAAGGGAAATGAGCCAGCAACTCATCACCAACTAGAATTAGTGGCGAAGAAGAGGAGAAGAAGGGAGAAATGGAGGGGGGAGTGTGAGAGAGAGAGAGAGAGAGAGAGAGAGAGAGAGAGAGAGAGAGAGAGGTGTATTTTTTTCATTCTTCAATCAAAAACACAGGGACTGCCTTCTCTGTAATGTTTTTTAATGCTTGACAGAAAACCCACTCTTTAATTTTGATGAGCAAGCAAGACTGGTTAATTCTAATGTTGTTTTGCCATGAAAAACAGAAGCACGTATACGCTGTACTAGCTATCAGGCCTGAGCTCATTTGTCAATATTAGTTGGGATGTGAGAGAGAAGCTGGAGCTCGTCCTTAAGGGAGGTAATGTGAGACAGGATGAGCAGACAAGAGCCGAGCTGGGGTGATATGATGAGAAGAGCAGAGCCTGCCTGATATGATGAAAGCTCTCAGCGTTAGTCTCTCCTTATTGAGTCTGAAATTAAAACTCTGTCGCTGTCATAGTTAGGGCTGATCTGTATGGGCTACTGTACACTGCCATAGTTAGGGCCATAGTTGGGCTGATCAATTTAACATGGGAAGCCTGGATGTGATGTGTACATGTACTGTGCGTGAGTGTGTGTGTCTATCAGTGTTTGTACTGTAAAATGACAGTCAGACTCCAGCTGCACTGTTTGTGTGTATTCATGTGTGTGTTTTTTGAGTGACGTGTGTGTCCATCTTGGGACAGTGTTTTGTGCTGTCCTCTGCCCCACCAGCTGTGACCCATGACCTTATCTCATCTTTGATCCACTGTCAGAACCTCTCTCTCTCTCTCTCTCTGTCTCTCTGTCCCTCTCTCTCTCTCTCTCTCTCTCTCTCTCTCTCTCTCTCTCTCTCTCTCTCTCTCTCTCTCTCTCTGTCCCTCTTTCTCTGTCTCTCTCTCTCTGTCTCTCTCTCTGTCTCTCTCTCTCTCTCTCTCTCTCTCTCTCTCTCTCTCTCTCTCTCTCGCTCACGCTCCCTCTCTCCTTCCCACTCTCTCACTCTCGCCATCTCTCCCTCTCCATCTCTCTATCTACATCTCGCTCTCTCTCTTCCCAAATGTTGGGCACAGAGCGCTCTCTCTCTTTCTGATTGTATGTCTCAAGTACTGTAGCTCTCAAATGAGTCAAAACGAGAGGCTAGGAGTCAAGTGCAATCAAAAACCAAACTGAGGAATGATTTTTCAGCTTCAGTGCTGCAAATTGCATTTTTTCCAGTAAAAGTTCTTTAGCATTTTCAGGTTGCCAATTGTTTAATCAGCATCATTACATTCACGCACAAACCTAGGCCCCACGCTCTTCTCAATTTACATCAACAACATAGCTCAGGCAGTAGGATGCTCTCTCATCCATTTATATGCAGATGATACAGTCTTATACTCAGCTGGCCCCTACCCAGATTTTGTGTTAAATGCTCTACCACAAAGCCTTCTTAGACGAATGCCCCTCTCCCCTCAGGTGTGATTACTACCTCTGAGGGTTTAGAGCTTGATGTAGTCACCTCATACAAGTACTTGGGAGTTCTCTCAGCACATATTAAATCTGCAGGCTAAATTTAAATCTAGACTTGGTTTCCGCTATCGTAATCACTCCTCTTTCACCCCAGCTGCCAAACTAACCCTGATTCAGATGACCATCCTACCCATGCTAGATTATGGAGACGTAATTTATAGATCGGCAGGTAAGGGTGCTCTCGAGTGGCTAGATGTTCTTTACCATTCGGCCATCAGATTTGCCACCAATGCTCCTTATAGGACACATCACTGCACTATAAACTCCTCTGTAAACTGGTCATCTCTGTATACCCGTCGCAAGACCCACTGGTTGATGCTTATTTATAAAACCCTCTTAGGCCTCACTCCCCCTATCTGAGATACCTACTGCAGCCGTCATCCTCCACATACAACACCCGTTCTGCCAGTCACATTCTGTTAAAGGTCCCCAAAGCACACACATCCCTGGGTCGCTCGTCTTTTCAGTTCGCTGCAGCTAGCGACTGGAACAAGCTACAACAAACACCCAAACTGGACAGTTTTATCTCAATCTCTTCATTCAAAGACTCAATCATGGACACTCTTACTGACAGTTGTGGCTGCTTTGTGTGATGTATTGTTGTCTCTACATTCTTGCCCTTTGTGCTGTTGTCTGTGCCCAATAATGTTTGTACCATGTTTTGTGCTGCTACCATGTTGCTTTGCTACCATATTGTTGTCATGTTGTGTTGCTACCATGCTGTGTTGTCATGTGTTGCTGCCTTGCTATGTTGTTATCTTAGGTCTCTCTTTAGGTAGTGTTGTGTTTTCTCTCTTGTCGTGATGTGTGTTTTGTCCTATATTTATATTTAATTTATTTTTGTTCATTTTAATCCCAGCTCCTGTCCCCACAGGAGGCCTTTTGGTCGGCCGTCATTGTAAATAAGAATTTGTTCTTAACTGACTTGCCTAGTTAAATAAAGGTTAAATAAAACGTTCATAAACATTAGATGTGTTTCAATGTGGTATGTTAACAATGTTTCAACCCCTCAGAATGGGTTTCATTGAATATCAGTCGTTTAATGGGTTCTACATTATCTTTAATTCTCTATCATCTTATCTTTTGGAGAGGTTATTTGGTAAAGAACTGTCTATAAAACTAGTTCTCTAAGTTTTGAAAGACCCATATCAATAGTTCAGCTTTAGCTGGCTGTTGGAGCTCCTCAATTTAAACGGACTAACGTTAGGCTGGAAGGCACCATAGCGGTAAAGAGCGTTGGGCCAGTAAACAAAATGTTGCTGGTTCAAATCCTTGTATTGACTAGGTGACAAATCTGTCAATGTAACCTTGAGAATGGCACTCAACCTTAATTGCTCCTGTAAGTCCCTCTGCTAAACGACTCAAATGTAGCTCGCCAGTGATTCAAAAGAGGATTTAATTTGAGCCATGTTCTCCACGGAAGCATGATGTACCGAATATGATTTACATACCATCCATAATTCATCGGGCTGGTAAAGTAAGATGGCTGGCCTTCTGCCTCTGCACTCGAACACGTTGTTGATATTTGCCATATCAGCCAGGATGAAAGCTACGCAGTCTGACTGACTCAGGGTGGAAGGAACGGACATGTTGCGTACTGCTACTCCCAGTTCTCTACTGAAAACATGCAGAAATCCAAAACGGGACCCTGCCTATAGCTACTGTATAACATGGCGTTTTGATGATGTATTCACCTAGAAGCCCACCCCAAGAACAACCCCAACTCAAACCCTAGCTTAATGTCCACATCTTGGTTCAACCCCTACCCTAACGCTGAACCCTAACCCTAACTTACTTGCTTACTCACTTATAAAGGGCCTCATTGCCAAAATCCCAAAGTATCCCTTTAATTTCTTTTGGTTCCTGGAGGAACACAAGGCCTGTACTAAAGGTTGTCGGTCTTGAGCTGCTTTCTTTACCTCAGCCCAATGCAAGCGGATCTTCTTCATGGGCCCTGCTCCAGCCGAGCTAAAGCTTGTTCAATAGAAACACCGTTTTTTTATATGAATGTCTGAAGCTGGGCGGCGCTCAGGATGAAATCTCATTATTTGTGCCGGAAGTGCGCTCTCTGTGTTGCGAGCTCCATTAACTTAACTTCACGGTCAATCTTGGCAAGAGCCAATCGTGTCTTTCTAACTCTTGACCCACTGGCTTGAAATGGACTAACATACAACACTACACTCCTATCCCCGCTTCTACACAGATCCAGACACACACAAATCAGGCAGATAATAGCAGACCTCTATGGAAAGACATACATTATACATAGACAAAAGGAATATCTAGATGGACTATCCAGACAGAGACTCTTCAATCTCCACACTAAGATCTACCGAGCACCAGATTCCTGAACAGTCCCATTTGAGGTCCCCAAGGGAAGATCGATTGCGTCAGACTATGGGAGTGAGTCTTCACCAGCAGCCAAATTCTCAATCCCATCTAACAAATACACCCACTTCATAGAAACATTCCATACTATTCCAGTACCTGTATATTTATTCTCCAAAGACATAGACTCTCTCAACACCAACATCTCATCAGGCTTGGAAGCTGTTGACTCTACAGTCCGGAGATAATACTGTATATCTTAAAAAAACTAGGATTTCACATTCAATAACCAACACTACCTGCTGTTTCATGGGACAGCGATGGGTAAGAAATTAGCTCCGGCCTATACCAACATTTAGTGTATATGCCAGACTGGGCGATGACAGCCATGTTTTATAGACGCTACCTGGATGATATCTTCGGGGTGTGAAAACATGATCTGAATCCTGACCTGGGTGAACAGCCCACACCCAATCTTTACCCTTTCCCTAACCCGGGTCCGTTTCCCTATCCCCGTGACCCCATCCCTTCCCTCCACCCTCGGACCTTACCCTCAGCACTTAATCAACCATTGCTTTCCTCTCATTGTTGTCTTCCTCTCATTGAACAGTCGCAGGTGACCCCTCTGAGCTCTAGGCCTCCTTAGATCTCTCAGACAAACAACTGTTCTCCCACCTTCTCCAGACCAGACTAACTTGCAATACGCAAACAGAGCAGGAAGTTTCAATAGGCCCGTGCAACCCAAGGTTTGATACCAGCCCAAACAGAAACCTTCTTAAACCGAACTCTAACCCTAACTCTAACCATAAATCTAACCCTAACTCTAACCGTAACTCAAACCCTAACTCTAACCCAAGCCTCATGTCCACATCCTGAACCCCATAACAAATCTTTGTCTGATCATCAGGGGCTCATTCTTGTTCTTACAAAATAACTGGAACCTTTGAAAAATGTCTCTTACATTCTAAAAAAAAACATTTTTTTTTCGTTTTTCAGTTGCTTTTTTACTATGTGTAACCCCAAAATCATTTCTGACTTATGAGTGTAAGAAATCAGTGATGATTGTTACAAAGGGGTCCTCTCTTTCTTTTTCTTTCTTTCTTTCTTTCTTTCTTTCTTTCTTTCTTTCTTTCTTTCTTTCTTTCTTTCTCTCTCCCTCTTACTCCCCTTCCTCCCATTTACTCTCACTCTCCCCCCACTGTTTCACCTTCCTCCTCTCTCTCCCTCTCCCTCATCTGTGTAACTTCAGACAGCCACTCTGCCCACTGATCTCAGAGTGATCTCTTATCATACTGCAGAATAATTTAACTTTCCATCTCCATGACAAAGGCTTTCGTTTCCTCTCCTCGTCCCGTAGGGTGAGTTCACAGGTTTGACTCACGGTTCTAGGACCTGTTCGGTGTCAAACTGTCAGAGGAATAAAGTATGAAAATGAACGTCCCTAACTCTTTCCATATCTGTCTCCATATTTCTCACTCGATCTCGTTCTATGTAACTCACATCCAAACATATCAGTCAGTCTTTCCTTCGGAATAGTCTAAAGAGCAAAACAGTACCTACTGTATGGAACTGGAGAAAACACCAGTTTTCAACCTGTCACTCAAGTACAGTAGTCTCTGTAAGTTTATCTGACACAATGCACAGTGCTATACTTTATGTATGTATATTGTCCCAATGTTGGTGTGGAGCAGGCTATGGGGAGTATGTAAGCTCATAGACATGTCTGTCAGTGACTGGGTGTCACTGAGACGTCACCCTGTTTCTGTGACACATGTCCAGTAGGCCCCTCAACACTCCTCTACACTCACCAACACGCGGTCCAGAACACAGTTTTTTTTGCAGTCCCACAGCCCTAATGCCGTGACTCCCAGCATACCAATGACTAGTGTTGGGGGTTCTCCTCTACACAGTGGACTGCCCAGGTGTGACCAGCTGTCAGGGAAACAGTCTCATGAGCCACAATTACACAACATTCTGGTACCATGGTGAAAGCTACATGCCCCCCGAACCATCACTGGAACTCATGGTGGGAGGGAATGGAGGAGCTAGGAGAGAGAGGGGAAGAGAAAAGAGGAAGGTTAAGGGGCCCGGAGGAGAGAAATATACAGAGAGGGAGAATCCTTATCCCTAGACCTATATTTCTGTCAGTGTCACCAAGGGAGATGGTGAGGAGACACATAGGAAAGGAAAGAGGGAGAGGAACAGTCGGCGATGTGACGGACAAAGAGGAGAAGAGGAGAGGGGCTAGTGACCGAAGAGACCAAAAAAATAAGAGAGCGATAAAATTAGGAGATGGAGAAGCGTGGGGGTGACAAGATAGGGAGGAAAGAGGGGGAGGGAGGAGGAGGTGTGACATCGGTCCACAATCAGAACAGCAAGGTCTGCATGTGACAACAGCTGTTGTGTCCTCTGCTTGTCACCCTGAAACCAGAGCCTGCATATTATTCCTGCCAGTCATTCACTTTGTCAGGCCTGTTATGTGATTAACCCTAACTGTTTGTTAAGAATGACAATAGACATCGTACATGAGAGGGTAAGTAAAGCAGGTGAGATCATAGGTGGAAAATAATAACTTGATCAATACTTACATCTATGAGACAAGGGAAACATTATTGTGTGTTGCTCTGATGCACTTATGATCTTATGACTTATGACTGCATGATCTAATTCAATTTACACAGAATATCAGCAGATCCATTTCGCTGCATTATTTTACGCGGCATCATAGTTAGTTTGTTATTCAAGATGAAAACCTAGTTGACTGGCTGTGATGTGCCTGTGATGTACTTGCAGAAATGCTTGGCAAATTTTTAAGTAAACTCCACACAACTGGCTGAGGCGTTGTTCTGTGACCCTGTTTGTGTCGAATGAGCGCTCAGCTTCTCTCGTGGGACCAGCCTACAGGCATCTTACAGATATCAGATACACACATCCACACACATGCACACACACTGGTATGAAACACGCACACATGCAAACACCAGCATGAAACACACACTAGGAGAGAAGGAAGAAAAAAACAGCCTAGATCCTCTAGATTCCTGGCTGAATACATTACAGAGAAATAACTCAAACTAACTTTCTGAAGCCTTTTAAAAGTTGGGGTCAAAATAACTAAACATGAAAGATGAAGTGTACTCCAGAGTTTGGCATTACAGCTACAAGGAACCTGGGACAGCAAACGCAAGGCCTTCATCTTACCAGAGTTTTTAAAGCTACTTAGCTAGATTTGTTTGTTTTGTTATATATATATATATATATATATATATATATATATATATATATATCTATATATATATATATTTTTTTTTACCCTTATTTTACCAGGTAAGTTGCCTGAGAACACATTCTCATTTACAGCAACGACCTGGGCAATAGTTACAGGGGAGAGGGGGGGAGGAATGAATTAGCCAATTGTAAACTGGGGAGGATTAGGTAACCATGATGGTATGAGGGACAGATTGGGAATTTAGCCAGGACACCAGGGTTACCATATGTGCCATGGGATCTTTATTGACCACAGAGAATCAGGACACCCGTTTAACGTCCCATCCGAAAGATAGCAAACTACACAGGGCAATGTCCCCAATCACTGCCCTGGGGATTGGGATATTTTTTTTAGACCAGAGGAAAGGGTGCCTCCTACTGGCCCTCCAACACCACTTCCAGCAGCATCTGGTCTCCTATCCAGGGTCCAACCTTGCTTAGCTTCAGAAGCAAGCCAGCTGTGGGATGCAGGGTGGTATGCTGCTGGCAACATGGGGACTCCTCACCCAGACCTGGATAGTATAGTGAGTCTTAAAGATCCTTACATGTGTGCCTATTGGAGGAAAGGTTTGGGAGCTTCACTGGGGGGCCTAGTGACGACCTAGTTGGGGCGAGGTTCGGGATGGGGGCTTAGTAGGGGGTGAAGTTGGAGCGCCCATCTCTAGCCGCACAGATAACCTAACACCCAGCTGGACATCTCAGATGATATAGGGAAGAGAAATGTCAAAAGGAGGAGCGAGGGAGAGGTGTTAGCAGAGAGAGGGGGAGAGGTGGACCCTCGGGATCCTGGTGGGGTTGGAGATGTGAGTGTGTGTGGAGGGGGTGGTGTGTGTGTGTGTGTGTGTGTGTGTGTGTGTGTGTGTGTGTGTGTGTGTGTGTGTATGCATGTATGTGTGTGTATGTTTGTGTGGGCCTGTGTGTCTGTTTGCCAGTAGGTACGTGCACATGTGTGTGTGTCATGGGGAGGGGCCGGGAGGTCGGAGTCGATGAGAGTGAGTTAATCTGATGGGAGTTCATCCAGGGAGACAAGCTGGAGAGCCATGCAGAGACACAGCAGTGACAGACACAAATCATACGCCAGTGAGAGCAAAGGAAGAGGAAGATATATGGATGTACTGTATGTGTAGAATTTAGCCTGTTAAATGTTATTTCAAAATGTAGATTTCCATCTAAATTGACATACCCAATAATAATTATTTCATTATTTAACAATACCGAGTAATACTTATACTGACAGAAAGATTAAAATCTCACCCTTCTGGTAAAATTAGTTATAAATTGCTGAGGTGTAGTCACTTTTGAGGACACAAGCTCAAGTGCAGAGTACAAATATGATAAAAATATGAAAAATACTAAATTACTTTTTCTACATTTTCTTTCAACTACTAATTGTTAAGTACCTGCTTCCACAGACTTTATTTTGGTTTACTCACATTTTTGGTCAAACTGTTACAGTAGCTGAACAAAAATAATTGCTGGCCCAAACTTAGCTACAACTTGAGAAAACATAGGCAAAAATTCAGTCAACTCAAAAGGATGTGTTTGCTGAAACACATGTTCATTGAACTAGAAATGATTATTTGGTCGTCTTACCTAAAAAAGGCTGTGGACCTTTCATTTATTTTTTATTTTTTTATTTCACCTTTATTTAAACAGATGGCCAGTTGAGAAGAAGTTCTCATTTACAACTGCGACCTGGCCAAGATAGAGCCAAGCAGTGTGACAAAAACAACAACACAGTTATACATGGGATAAACAAACGTACAGTCAATAATGCAATAGAAAAACCTGTATACAGTGTGTGCAAATAAAGTAAGGAGGTAAGGCAATAAAAAGGTCAATAGTGGCGAAGTAATTACAATTCAGCAATTTACACTGGAGTGATAGACGTGCAGATGAGGATGTGCAAGTAGAAATACTGGTGTGCAAAAGAGCAGAAAAACAAAAACAAACATGGGGATCAGGTAGGTAGTTGATTGGATGGGCTATTTACAGATGGGCTGTGTACAGCTGCAGCGATCGGTAAGCTGCTCTGACAGCTGGCGCTTAAAGTTTGTGAGGGACATATAAGTCTCCAACTTCAGTAATTTTTGCAATTTTTTCCTGTCATTGGCAGCAGAGAACTGAAAGGAAAGGCAGTCAAAGGAGGTGTTGTCTTTGGGGATGACCAGTGAAATATACCTGCTGGAGCGCAGGTGACCAGTGAGCTGAGATAAGGCGGAGACTAGCAAAGACTTATAGATGACCTGGAGCCAGTGGGTTTGGTGACACATATGTAGCGAGGACCAGCCAACGAGAGCATACATGTCGCAGTGGTGGGTGGTACAGTGGGGCAAAAAAGTATTTAGTCAGCCACCAATTGTGCAAGTTCTCCCACTTAAAAAGATGAGAGAGGCCTGTAATTTTCATCATAGGTACACTTCAACTATGACAGACAAAATTAGAAAAAAAATATATCCAGAAATCACATTGTAGGATTTTTAATGAATTTATTTGCAAATTATGGTGGAAAATAAGTATTTGGTCAATAACAAAAGTTTATCTCAATACTTTGTTATATACCCTTTGTTGGCAATGACAGAGGTCAAACGTTTTCTGTAAGTCTTCACAAGGTTTTCACACACTGTTGCTGGTATTTTGGCCCATTCCTCCATGCAGATCTCCTCTAGAGCAGTGATGTTTTGGGGCTGTTGCTGGGCAACACGGACTTTCAACTCCCTCCAAACATTTTCTATGGGGTTGAGATCTGGAGACTGGCTAGGCCACTCCAGGACCTTGAAATGCTTCGTACGATGCCACTCCTTCGTTGCCCGGGTGGTGTGTTTGGGATCATTGTCATGCTGAAAGACCCAGCCACATTTCATCTTCAATGCCCTTGCTGATGGAAGGAGGTTTTCACTCAAAATCTCACGATACATGGCCCCATTCATTCTTTCCTTTACACGGATCAGTCGACCTGGTCCCTTTGCAGAAAAACAGCCCCAAAGCATGATGTTTCCACCCCCATGCTTCACAGTAGGTATGGTGTTCTTTGGATGCAACTCAGCATTCTTTGTCCTCCAAACATGACAAGTTGAGTTTTTAACAAAAAGTTCTATTATGGTTTTATCTGACCATATCATATTCTCCCAATCTTCTTCTGGATCATCCAAATGCTCTCTAGCAAACTTCAGATGGGCCTGGACATGTACTGGCTTAAGCAGGGGGACACGCCTGGCACTGCAGGATTTGAGTCCCTGGCGGCGTAGTGTGTTACTGATGGTAGGCTTTGTTACTTTGGTCCCAGCTCTCTGCAGGTCATTCAGTAGGTCCCCCCATGTGGTTCTGGGATTTTTGCTCACCGTTCTTGTGATCATTTTGAACCCACAGGGTGAGATCTTGCGTGGAGCCCCAGATCGAGGGAGATTATCAGTGGTCTTGTATGTCTTCCATTTCCTAATAATTGCTCCCACAGTTGATTTCTTCAAGCCAAGCTGCTTACGTATTGCAGATTCAGTCCTCCCAGCCTGGTGCAGGTCTACAATTTTGTTTCTGGTGTCCTTTGACAGCTCTTTGGTCTTGGCCATAGTGGAGTTTGGAGTGTGACTGTTTGAGGTTGTGGACAGGTGTCTTTTATACTGATAACAAGTTCAAACAGGTGCCATTAATACAGGTAACGAGTGGAGGACAGAGGAGCCTCTTAAAGAAGAAGTTACAGGTCTGTGAGAGCCAGAAATCTTGCTGTTTGTAGGTGACCAAATACTTATTTTCCACCATAATTTGCAAATAAATTCATTAAAAATCCTACAATGGGATTTTATGGATTTTTTTTTTGTCTGTCATAGTTGAAGTGTACCTATGATAAAAAATTACAGGCCTCTTTCATCTTTTTAAGTGGGAGAACTTGCACAATTGGTGGATGACTAAATACTTTTTTGCCCCACTGTATATGTGGCTTTGATGATAAAACAAATGGCACTGTGATAGATTTGCTGAGTAGAGTGTTGGAGGCTATGTTGTAAATGACATTGCCGAAGTCAAGGATCGGTGGGATAGTTAGTTTTACCAGAGTATGTTTGGCGGCGTGAGTGAAGGAGGCTTTGTTGTGAAATAGGAAGCTGATTCTAGATTTAATTTTGGATTGGAGATGCTTAATGTGAATCTGGAAGGACAGCTAGGTATTTATAGTTGTCCACATATTCTAAGTCAGAATCGTCCAGAGTAGTGATGTTAGTCGGCGGGCAGGTGCGGGCAGCAATCGGTTAAAGAGCATGCATTTCGTTTTACTATCATTTAAGAGCAGTTGGAGGCCATGGAAGGAGTGTTGTATGGCATTGAAGCTTGTTTGGAGGTTTGTTAACACAGTGTCCAAGGAAGGGCCAGATGTATACAGAATGGTGTCGTCTGCATAGAGGTGGATCAAAGAATCACCCGCAGCAAGAGCGACATCATTGATATATACAGAGAAAAGAGTCGGCCCGAGAATGGATCCCTGTGGCACCCCCATAGAGAGAGGACCGGACAAACGGCCCCCCGGCGAGGCAGGGGCAGTCATTAGAGAAACCAAAGCTGTTGAGTCTGCAGATAAGAATACGGTGATTGACAGAGTCGAAAGCCTTGGCCAGTTCAATGAAGACGGCTGCACAGTACTGTCTTTTATCGATGGTTGAACAGACTAGTAATAGGGGTTTGGGTGAAGGAGAAGCGGGGGGGGGGGGGGGGGGGGGGGCTTGGGCCAGTTGCTGCAGGGGGTGCAGAGCTGTTGGCCGGGGTTGGGTTAGCCAGGTGGAAAGCATGGCCAGCCATAGAGAAATGCTTATTGTCTCAGTGCAGTGGGCAGCTGGGAGGAGGTACTCTTACACTCCATGGACTTTACAGCGTCCCAAAACTTTTGGGAATTTGTGCTGCAGGATACAAATTTCTGTTTGAAAAAGCTATCCTTTGCTTTACTAACTGAGTGTGTATATAACTTCCCTGAAAAGTTGCATATCGCGGGGACTATTCGAAGCTTGTGCAGTACGCCACAGGGTGTTTTTGTGCTGGTCAAGGGCAGCCAAGTCTGGAGTGAACCAAGGCTATATCTGTTCTTAGTTCTACATTTTTTGAATGGGGCATGCTTATTTAAGATGGCGAGGAAAGCACTTTAAAAGAACAACCAGGCATCCTCTACTGACAGGATGAGGTCAATATCCTTCCAGGATACCCGGACCAGGTCGATTAGAAAGGCCAGCTCGCAGAAGTGTTTTTGGGAGCGTTTGACAGTGATGAGGGGTGGTCGTTTGACCGCGAACCCATAATAGACGCAGGCAATGAGGCAGTGATCGCTGAGATCCTGATTGAAAACAGTATTTAGAGGGCAAGTTGGTCAGGATGATCTCTATGAGGGTGCCCCTGTTTACGGATTTGGGGTTGTACCTGGTGGGTTCCTTGATAATTTGTGTGAGACTGAGGGCATCCAGCTTAGATTGTAGGATGGCCGGAGTGTTAAGCATATCCCAATTTAGGTCACCTAGCAGTACGAAATCTGACGATAGATGAGGGGCAATCAATTCACATATGGTGTCCAGGGCACACGTGAGAGCTGAGGAGGGTCACTTTTTTCAGTAAGGCACTTATTTCTGGAGAGATGTATCTTTAAAAGTAGAAGATCGAACTATTTGGGCATAGACCTGGATAGTATGACAGAAGTCTGTAGGCTATCTCTACAGTAGATTGCAATTCCGCCCCCTTTAACAGTTCTGTCTTGATGGAAAATGTTGTAATTGGGGATGGAAATGTCAGAATTTTTGGTGGCCTTCCAAAGCCAGGATTCAGAAATGGCTAGGACATCAGGGTTGCCGTAGTGTGCTAAAACAGTGAATAAAGCAAACTTAGGGAGGAGGCTTCTGATGATAACATGCATGAACCCAAGACGTTTATGGTTGCAGAAGTCAACAAATGAGAGCACCTGGGGACACACAGGGCCTGGGTTAACAGAGGAGGAGTATGATGGAGGAGGAGTACGGCTAAAGGCTATAAGAACTGGTCGCCTAGTGCTTTGGGAACAGAGAATAAATGGAGCAGATTTCTGAGCATGGTAGGATAGATTCAGGGCATAGTTTACAGACAAGGGTATGGTTGGGAACGAGTACAGTGGGGACAGATAAACAAAATTAAGTACCTTGTTAATGAACAGTCCAACAGGCATCAGCTGTGTAGCCGAGTGATTATAGGGTCCAATGAGCAGCAATAGATGAAACAGGGAGCCGTTCGGTAGTCGATTACTACACTAGGCGAGCTGGAGACATGGCGTTCAGGAAGCTAGTGGGCCGGGGATAGCAGATGAATCATCACCAACATCCACGACGCAGAGGCCGGTTTAGAGCACATTGGCCGAATTATGTCGGCAGACCGGCAGACCAGTCGTGATGGATCAGCGGGGCTCCATGTTGGCAAAGGGTCCAGGCCAATTGGCAAGAGAGGTATTGTAGTTGGTGTACTTTATTTGCTAGCTGGGAGTTGGGCCTAGCTCGAGGCTAACTGATGCATGATTCTGGACAAGCCATAATAGCCACTCGGTAGCAACTAGCTAGCTGTGAATACCCAGTGTAATGGTCCAGAGCTTGCAGCAAGAATCAGGTGATGTAGTGGGAAAAAAGCAGTCCGATATGCTCAAGGCTGATATCGCGCTGGGCAGACTGGCAGGTATTATACGGGCTATCCGGGCTAAAGCGTCTGGAGTCCGAGCTAAAGGTAAAGACCGCTAGCAGTGGCTAACAATTATTAAATAGCTGGTAGCTAATTAGCTGGCTAGCTACTGATGGCTAGATTCGAATGGTTAGCTTCTGATGGAAGTTCCAGTTATAAGGTCTAAAAAATAGCAGATCCGTACCACATTAGGTGAGGTGGGTTGCAGGAAGGTATATTTAATTCAAAAATGGAAGAAAGAGATTAAATATAATGAAATGTATACAAAAAAAAAACAACAGAAAAATACAATATTTACATGGGATGAAAACAAACACATCTTACTGCTGTGTTGTCTTGGAAGGACACACAGATCTAGTTACACACACACAGAATTGTATTGGTCACATACACATGGTTAGCAGATGTTAATGCGAGTGTAGCGAAATGCTTGTTCTTCTAGTTCTGACAATGCAGTAATATCTAACAAGTAATCTAACAAATTTACAACAACTACCTTATACACACAAATGTAAAGGGATGAGTAAGAATAGAGGGCTGAGAACACACCCTTTTGGGGCCCCAGGGTTGAGGATCAGCGGGGTGGAGATGTTGTTTCCTACCTTCATTACCTAGGAGCGGCCCATCAGCAAGTCCAGGACCCAGTTGCACAGGGAGGGGTCGAGACCCAGGGTCTCAAGCTTTATGATGAGTTTGGTGGGTACTATGGTGTTAAATGCTGAGCTGTCTTCGATGAGCATTCTCACATAGGTATTCCTCTTGTCCAGATGGGATAGGGCAATGTGCAGTGTGGTTGCGTTTGCGTCGTCTGTGGACCTATTGTGGTGGTAAGCAAATTGGAGTGGGTCTAGGGTATCAGGTAAGGTGGAGGTGATATAATCCTTGACTAGTCTCTCAAAGCACTTCATGATGACAGAAGTGAGTGCAATGGGGCGATAGTCATTAGTAGTCAGTTAGTCAGTTACCTTAGCTTTCTTGGTGGCCATCTTGAAGCATGTGGGGACAACTTCAAAGTAAAATCTCAGCTCTGTTAAAAGTTCAATCAAGAAAAATAATTTATTTGTCATATCGATTAACGAGTAACAGTAAAACAGAGTAACTTGACCCACAAACATTAAACAGCAATACAGGAAAAAACATTGGCAAGCCATGAACCAAGACCTTGTGAGTTCAAATCCCAGGTGAGGACATGTTGAATAATAGTTACTGTTTAAATGCACTATGTATATGTGTGTCAAATGTATAACTTGAAAAAATGGTATGTTAAAAGCACAATCTGTGTAACTAGTTCCCCAACCTTTTAAATAATTAACCTTAATAACCTTTTTAATAATTTAATAATTTGCAGTTGATTGAACATATGAAACAAGTTGAGCAAACACATTATTTTAAGTTGACAGAATTTTTGCCTACATTTTCTCAAGGTGGAGCTAAGTTTGGGCCAACAATTTTTTTATTTGTTCAGCGAACGCTTGGACCAAAAGGTTGAGTAAAAAACAACAACAAAAGGCTGTGGAACCAGTTACTTCATAACAAATAGTTGAAACAACTACATACATTATTCAATAAAAGTGGGAGAATAGGGCTTGAAATTATTTAAACGCTTTCTAAATATAGAATCAAGCAAATTATAAACAACTTTCTACAATAATTAATATTTATTTTAACTGTAAAATAGATATGATCATATTTTGTGACAGTAAAAAATTGGCACCATTTCATATAACTGACGCCAGAGCACAACGTCCTCTAAACGACGCAGAGACTCCATTCAAATGCCTGCCGACTTTTTACATCTTCAGCTGCTTCCCTCTGTGACAAAGAGAAAGTGGTCTTGTTACAATTCTACAAAATGATTTTGCATTTTTTCATGTTGAGAACTCTAAATCCATCTGAGAACATCACAGCGAGATAATAATACTGCTTTTGCTGCAATCGCTAGGGTCTCCTGTTTCATATGCCGTATTGTAAGCAGAGCTGCGAGGTTCACACCTGGAGGAAATCGATTCTTTGTCTGCATAGGCCAGAAAATGTGACTTGTCGCTTCCTATGCAAATGAGGTGTCAGATTTCACATACTGCATCTCAGATGAGAGCGGCGAGCGGCATGTGAAGTTGGACAACCAGAGTTTTCCCGGAGTGCAGAGCATTTGAGGTGCGCCGTTCACAGAGCGCTGTGTACACAAAAATGGCGGTCGGAGCCAGTCCGAAACCACTCAAAGTCCTCTCAATAGGGGACTTAACGTTTAAAAGTTAGATCACTTCAGGACATGGAGGGGAGGATAGAGATAATAAGGGAGATATGAAAACAAGACAGCTGGGGAGATACCACATGCATGTCATTGTGCAAAATACATCCCAGCACATCTCAATTGGATGAAAACCTCACCCATGGAGAGAGGGGGATGGAATGAGAGAGAGAGAGAGAGAGAGAGAGAGAGAGAGAGAGAGAGAGAGAGAGAGCACACAAATTGAAAAACACACAAAATACACAAACCCCTCAATCTACAAACTCCCTCCCTCCCTTCCTCCTAGACAGTGTAGAACAGTGACGGTCAGCACTACTTTTCTCTGCATCACATTCCACTGTGTCCCCCCGTCATATGTTATAATTAAAACCACAGGTGGGACCCACACAACTGCAACACTACCTTGCTGCTCCCAGCATGCAACAGGAACCATCTGGTTCAAAGGAGGGGCTGTTTTCCCTTGAAATAGCCATGGGTTAAAACATCAAAGAGGGGAAACATTGATCGGACCCTGGGGTTAAGGCCAGGGGGAATAGAACACAACATTGCCTCTCCAATCATTCTGGAATGCAACGCGTGAAATGCAGGGTTGGGTTCAGGTTGTGAGACATGAGTGGGTGATGGGGGTGGCTGTCTACCTGTGTTTCCCCACAGGGATTCCCCTTCACCTATCCCTGCTTGTATCAAGTCCTTCCAATGTCTATTTTGTTCCTCTCTGTGCCCTAAAATGTTTCAGACAATTCTGTTATTATTCTTGTTGTGCAGATTACTCTTGCTTCAGTAGGAACTGTGTGAAGTGCACATGCTCAGGATACCTTGAACCCTGGATAAGGTCATCATGAGACATCAGAACAGACAGGCTCTTTTAGGTCACAGACCACTATCAGAGCAATGCCATGATCAAATGTCCAGTCTGTGTGCAGGTCTGTTTGTGCGTGTGTGTGACTCGCATACAACCTGTTTCATTCTACCACTTCAAGACAAAAGTAACGTCCCCTACACAGGAACATTTCAGAGCCTGTCATAATATTTAAATGAAAAAGGATCCCATCAATCTCAGTCCTAAAACAATGTAAAACTGTCCTTGGATCAGTATCCAGAGTAGACTTTGGCCCTGGACACTGATTTAAAAGTCAGCTTCATGTTGTTACTCCTCTGTTTAAAGTTACATCTTGGTGAGCTAAACTAATCCTAGATCTGTGCCTATGGGGCCGTCCCCTCCCCGTCTCCTCAGCAGATTGCAGACTCTCATCTCTCCTCACTCCCGTATGCATGGCGGGCCTGTGGTTGCCAGCGCCGGTCCCCAGTGACCGTCGTCATTTAAGTTTGGTCTCAGTGGAACAATAAAGACCCCAAACAGCGTGCTTAAATTTAAGCTTGCATGAAATCCCCACAGTTCTTGGTCTGCTGGTTTGTCATCCCCCAGTCTCTCTCCACAGTACGGCGCCTTGCTACCGTCTACTTCCAGATCTGGGTTTGACTGTTAGTCTTGTGTACCCAGAGAGATTGGAGACAGCAGAGCTGGGGGCTGGATGCTCGGAGAGCGGAGAGGAACACAAGTTGCGTCTGTGTGTATGTGTGTTTGTGTGTGTGTGTGTGTGTGTCTCTCTCTCTCTCTCTCTCTGTGTGTGTGTGTGTCTCTCTCTTTCTGTGTGTGTGTCTGTGTGTGTGTGTACTTTATGCTTCAGCTGGTAGGTTTACTGAATGTGTCTACAACATCTGTTGATGAGAAGGACTAATGAAAGGGTTCTGTGGTGCTACAGTATGGTGCAAACTGAACAGTCCAATGTGATGCCTGGAGAACCCAAAAGATAGATGCCTAATCTGGAACAAAAGGAAATCACATGACAGCTGCGGTAGTTCATTATATTACTTTATATGTCAAATCAAATCAATGTTTATTTGTCACATGCTTCGTAAACAACAGGTGTAGACGAACAATGAAATGCTTACTTACAGGCTCTTCCAAAAAATGCAGAGAGAAAACAATTGAAATAATAGAAAAATAAAAACACAAGGAATAAATACATAATGAGTAATGATAACTTGACAATATACATGGGGTACAAGTACAGAGTCCATGATAACTTGACAATATACATGGGGTACAAGTACAGAGTCCATGATAACTTGACAATATACATGGGGTACAAGTACAGAGTCCATGATAACTTGACAATACATTACATGGGGTACAAGTACAGAGTCCATGATAACTTGACAATATACATGGGGTACAAGTACAGAGTCCATGATAACTTGACAATATACATGGGGTACAAGTACAGAGTCCATGATAACTTGACAATATACATGGGGTACAAGTACAGAGTCCATGATAACTTGACAATATACATGGGGTACAAGTACAGAGTCCATGATAACTTGACAATATACATGGGGTACAAGTACAGAGTCCATGATAACTTGACAATATACATGGGGTATAAGTACAGATTCCATGATAACTTGACAATATACATGGGGTACAAGTACAGAGTCCATGATAACTTGACAATATACATGGGGTATAAGTACAGATTCCATGATAACTTGACAATATACATGGGGTACAAGTACAGAGTCCATGATAACTTGACAATATACATGGGGTATAAGTACAGATTCCATGATAACTTGACAATATACATGGGGTACAAGTACAGAGTCCATGATAACTTGACAATACATTACATGGGGTACAAGTACAGAGTCCATGATAACTTGACAATATACATGGGGTATAAGTACAGATTCCATGATAACTTGACTATATACATGGGGTACAAGTACAGAGTCCATGATAACTTGACTATATACATGGGGTACAAGTACAGTCCATGATAGCTTGGCTATATACACAGAGTACAAATCAAATAAAATTCAATTCAAATCTAATTTTATTTGTCACATACACATGGTTAGCAGATGTTAATGTGAGTGTAGCGAAATGCTTGTGCTTCTAGTTCTGACCATGCAGTAATATCTAACAAGTAATCTAACAATTTCACAACAACTACCTACAAGTACCGAGTCCATGATAACTTGGCTATATACACAGGGTACCAGTACCGAGTCCATGATAACTTGGCTATATACACAGGGTACCAGTACCGAGTCCATGATAACTTGGCTATATACACAGGGTACCAGTACAGAGTCCATGATAACTTGGCTATATACACAGGGTACAAGTACAGTCCATGATAACTTGGCTAGATGCACAGGGTACCAGTACCGAGTCCATGATAACTTGGCTATATACACAGGGTACCAGTACCGAGTCCATGATAACTTGGCTATATACACAGGGTACCAGTACCGAGTCCATGATAACTTGGCTATATGCACAGGGTACCAGTACCGAGTCCATGATAAGTTGGCTAAGTATTGTTCACGGGGTCGATGTACAGAGTCGATGTGCAGGGGTACAAGGTAATTGAGGTAGATATGTACATGTAGGTAGGGATAAAGTGACTAGGCAACAGGATAGATAATAAACAGTAGCAGCAGCATATGTGATTAGTTAAAAGAGTTAGCGCAAAAAGGGTCAATGCAGATAGACTGAGTAGCTATTTGGTTAACTACGTAACTAACTATTTAGCAGTTTTATGGCTTGGAGGTAGAAGTTGTTCAGGGTTCTGTTGCTTCCAGACTTGGTGCATAAGTACCACTTGCCGTGCGGCCTTCGACATGTTGTAGGGCCTTCCTCTGACACCTTCTGTTATTGAGGTCCTGAATGGCAGGGAGCTCGGCTCCTGTGATGTACTGGGCCTTACACACTACCCTCTGTAGTGCCTTGCATTCAGATGCCAAGCAGTAACCATACCAAGCGGTGATGCAGCCATTCAAGATGCTCTCAATGTTTCAGCTGTAGAACCTTTTAAGGATCTGAGGGCCCATACTGAATCATTTAAGACTTTTAAGAGGTGTTGTCTTGCCTTCTTCACTACTGTGTTGGTGTGTGTGGACCATGATAATTCCTTAGTGATGTGGACAGCGGCAAACTTGAAGCTCTCAACCCGCTCCACTAAAGCCCAGTCGATGTAGATGGGGGCGTACTACATTTTCTATAGTCTACGAAAAGCTCCTTTGCCTTACTGCCTTGATGGAGAGGTTGTTGTTCTGGCAACACACTGCCAGGTCTCTGAAGTCTTCCTTATAGGCTCACATTTAAGGAACTTGAAGAAAAAAAACATAATTTTCTTGGTATTTCATTACTTTAACATTTCTAGCGCAGGCGTTCCGCTAGCGGAACCCCTTGACAACATTCCCTGAAAAGGCAGCGTGCGAAATTTTAAAATATTTTTTAGAAATATGTAACTTTCACACATTAACAAGTCCAATACAGCAAATGAAAGATAAACATCTTGTTAATCTACCCATCGTGTCCGATTTAAAAAATGCTTTACAGCGAAAGCACAACATATGATTAAGTTAGGTCATAGCCAAGTCAAAAAAACACAGCCATTTTTCCAGCCAAAGATAGGAGTCACAAAAAGCAGAAATATAAATTAAATTAATCACTAACCTTTGATGATCTTCATCAGATGACACTCATAGGACATCATGTTACACAATACATGTATGTTTTGTTCAATAATGTGCATATTTATATCCAAAAATCTCAGTTTACATTGGCGCGTTACGTGCTGTGTTTTTGCAGAAATACTCATAATAAACATTGATAAAATATACAAGTGTTATTCACAATTAAAGATAGACTTCTCCTTAATGTAATTCCTTTGTCTGAAGAAAAAGCACTGGAACGAGAGGTAACTCTGTCGGGAGCGCGCGTCATGAGACCAAGGCACTCTGCCAGACCACTGACTCAAAGAGGTCTCATGAGCCCCTCCTTTATAGTAGAATCCTCGTTCAAGTTTCTAAAGACGGTTGACATCTAGTGCCGTAGGAAGTGCAACTTTATCCATATCTCAATGTGTTTTCGGTAGGCCAAGCTTTGAAAAACTACAAACCTCAGATGTCCGACTTCCTGGTTGGATTTTTCTCAGGTTTTCGCCTGCCTTATGAGTTCTGTTATACTCACAGACATCATTCAAGCAGTTTTAGAAACTTCAGAGTGTTTTTCATCCAATAATAATAATAATATGCATATATTAGCATCTGGGACAGAGTAGGAGGCAGTTCACTCTGGGCACGCTATTCATCCAAAAGTGAAAATGCTGCCCCCTATCCCAAAAAGGGAGGAAGGCCCTACAACTTCCTTAAACTTTTCCAAAAGTTCAAACATGGTTACATTTCATTTCAATTTTGGTAATGTTCCATAAACACTGTGCAGTTGGTTTGACATTGGGAATTTGTTCTCTAATAGTTCAGAGAACGTTAAGAAACAATTTTCTTCTGTGGGAATTTCAGTACTTCAGCATACCTTTTCCTACAGGTTTCCTCATGGGTCTATTTAAAGTCATGCTCTCAAATTGTTTTGAGAACATTAAGAACATTTCTCCATAAAAACCACAAGAAAATGTTGATAATGTTCAGAGAACGTTCTAAGAATGCTATTTAAAAACATATACTGTACGTTCCCATTCTCAGAATCAACTAAATATTATCTGTCCTTAATCTTGTTAAGTGTGATCTTAATGATTGCTTTTTTTGCTTTGAAATGTGTTTGGATAGACTCAATTGAACAGCTTTGCATGTGTAAAAAAGCCTAGCGTGGTACCTCCATCCTGGTGGTGCAGTGGACTAATTCCATGTCTAAACAACAGAAGATTAAAGGTTCAAATCTCACTTATGCCTTGTCACTATAGAAAAGGGATGTTTTTGCATGATTAATTAATGCATAAGTAAATGAATTACCATGTGTCAGATCTGTGCTTGGAGTTCAAAAAAGTTAACCCAAAATGAGTCAGCAAGTTATTCAAAAACCTCCAAATAACCCCTCATTTCTGTTCTCAGAGCATTCATCAACCTCTCAGGAAAACTTGCAAGGACTAGATTAAAAAGTTCTCAGAGCCTCTCTGCAACATAAAAATGTACGTTGACAGATTTTTCACTTTAAAAAACGTTCCGTTTTACTGGTCAGGAAATGTAAGGCTTCATTTCCAGAACCAATGGGAAACCAAAATGGACATTCCCACTACTTCCAAGGAACCAAATGTACCAGCTCGGTAACATCCTGCCATTGAACATGTACAGTCCTTTAGGGTATCTTTCTAGCACATGTGGGGTATAAATCACATTCATAGAACCAACCATTTAATCTACATCTACCGGCCTTCAGCCTAATTGAGCATTACTTTGGGTTTTGTGTACGGAGACTATAGGGAGACTTGGAGGAAATGTGTGGGAATATTTAATAAAACGAGACGCTTTCTGGTTGAGTGCTATAGTAACCCAGAGAGTGATTTGCTGTAACTGAACCAAGACCATTAGTTTAAATGTGACCTTGATCCATATCTCTTTGTGGAAGCGGGCCACAATTTTCGAGCCAGAGCTCGTAGAAGGGGGAAAGAAGGGGAAGACTTTAAGCATTGCATGCTCAATAGAACACCATCCATTTAGGCAGAGCGGAGCACGGAGCGCAGCTGTCTTTTTATCAGAGAGAGTGCAGCTCTTATTGATAGAGAGAGATTCATGTCTCGTAGCTCTGATATGGTACCCCACCTCTGCCTCTGCCTTAGATATTTCAATTCTCACCGCTCTCTCTGCCTCACTCTTATCTTTTACCCTCTTTCTCCCTGTCTCGCTCGCTCTTTCGCACACTCTTTTTCTGAACATCTTTCTCTCCCTCTATCACTCTCTCCCTCACCCCCTTTATCTTTACCCCCCCCCTCTCTCGCTCTCTTCTTATTTCTCTCTCTGTATCATTCTCTCCCTTTCTGTATGTCTTCTTCCTCACCTTCTCTCCTGTTTGTTTCGTTAGACTCCTCTCCCTCTCTCCCATTTGCTCTCTCCCTCACTCTCTACCTTTCTTTCTCCCGCTCTCTCTCCTCCCTGCCAGGAGCCATCGGTAACTCTAGCTGTAGAATTCTGATCAGCCACTTTAGAGCTAAGGCCCCAGCCAAACTGCGTTCTGGATTAATCAATCCTCCCATTGGCTGCGGTTAACACCTGTAACCTCAGCATGACATAGATGGAAATGTTCAGTTTTAGAGCAGAATAACAAACATTACATTTATCCTCGGATGACAGAGGATTCTTACCAAGGAATATAGATCAGCAGAGGGACATGGTGTGAGTGTGTGTGTGTGTGTGTGTGTGTGTGTGTGTGTGCATTTCTGTGCATGTTAGTGTTTGTGTGTCCGTGTGAATACATATGTACAGTTCTTATATGTGTGTGAATTATATAGGTCTAAGCAACCTGTAGGGTGCTTTTGTGCAATAACAGTGTGTTCCAGTTTCATGCTGGTTACCATATGGATCTGTAAGACTGGGGTAGTGAGGTACACTTGGATGTTGTGATATGATATGTGAGGTAAATGAAATGCACACCCTGGTATCTAGGTCATTTGTGAGGCCCAAAGCAACAGCTCTATCTCTTTCTCTCTGTCTCTCTGTCTCTCTGTTTCTCTGTCTCTGTCGCTCTGTTTCTCTGTCTCTGTCTCTCTGTTTCTCTGTCTCTCTCTCTCTCTCTCTCTCTCTCTCTCTCTACTCAGTGTTGGAGTAGTTGTGTGGAACATCAAGGGTTTGAAAAAAACACAACATCCTGTTCATACCTCTGGCATACGCTGTCTCTCACAAACACACACATGGCCTTGTAGTTTCTCCTGACAATACTTGTTTAAACAATACAGTGTAACACACTTCTCAGAAATATGGAAAAATGCTTTAGGACAGAATAATCACATCTCTATTCAGGTACCTATGGATTTTATATAGAGGGAAGATTCAAGTTAGTTTACAGTGGTCACCTTTACAATTTCAGCCATGGAATGACCCAATAATTGGCCCACTTCTATTTCAAATAGCAGAATAAATGGACAAAAGCAACTACAGGATATTAGCATTCACCTATAACAATTAGTTATTCTCTAGCTTCCATCCAAACATTACCTCTAATGATATCTTTCAGTTGCACCATTCTTGTGACCACAATGAAGCTAATGACCAAGGAATATGTGTCACGGTCTTCTCCACGGTTTACCTGCACAAAGAAAACTGTGCCGTTAACCATTTGCACTCTGCATGTGATGCCACTTGCTTAAATACCTAGGTTCTAACATTTTGTTGAATAATATCTTAGTTCATTATAGAGAGTGTGTGATGTCCATGCACACACATCTTCCAATGAAAGGAGACATTAAATACATTATATCCCTTTGGACTTTAATGAAGATGTTGAGCTTGTTTCATTTCCATGTCTGTCTGTCTGTCTGTCTGTCTGTCTGTCTGTCTGTCTGTCTGTCTGTCTGTCTGTCTGTCTGTCTGTCTGTCTGTCTGTCTGTCTGTCTGTCTGTCTGTCTGTGTCTGTCTGTGTCTCTCTCTCTCGCGCTCTCTCTCTTTGGCTAATTCTTGTAGGGCAAATGATTTCTGTCTATCACTGCTGTGTCTCTGCATGGCTCTCCAGCTGGTCTGCCTGGAAGAACTCCCATCAGATTAAACTCACTCTCACCGACTCTGACCTCATGGCCCCTCCCCATACCCCCCCGCCTCCCCCTTCCTCCTCACTCATCAGCTTGTGTCTCTAATATAGCAGGTCCCCAGAGCCCCCCCCCACACAAACACACACTGCCTCCCCTCCACCCCACCTTGCCCTGACCCTCACAAACACACATACATACATGCAAACAGACTCTCTCTCTCTCTCTGAATAGACTCTCTCTCTCAAACACTCACGCGCAATAAAGGCTTGAACCTCAGCTTAGCTTCTATAAAACATCTTGTTGCCATTTTCATTTTCATCTCCATCACACCTCAATGATTTATAGTCCTTGGTTAGCTTCACTATCTACTCAACCCCACAAACCTACACAGTCTCTGATGTGAGTATTTGTGATCTCCCCTATTTCACTATTCCTCACAGGGATTCACACGCATTACATTACTGTAAAAAGAAGTAATGCTGTCCATCTCATGTCAGTCCATGTTCCTTGTGGATGGAAACGTACATGTTGTTGAAGCAGTGTTTTGACTCTAGCCACTCCGTGAACAGAAATCAAATCTGTGAAGAAAACGTCTGTAAATCAATAGATGTAGGAACTTAGTCAACCAGAACTAGTATCCAAGTATCTGGCCTGAGTATGAAATACAGTGAGAGAGCATGCCTACAATAAAACTCATTTGCAATTATTTCAACTATAAAGATAGGGAATATCAGAGGCCATATTTCTCAAAATGGTTTATATAAACTTCCTCACTGGAAGCAAATGTTTCTGCATCAGTTGTTGCACCATGCTTGCATCACCTCCTTTATAGTTAATTAATACACTATTACTGTACCTATTGATTTAAAGTTTTCCATCAATTTGCATGTAAATTATTGCTGTGATGTTCATGTCAATAAATTTACCTGGAAAAGTCTTGTGTAATAAATTCATCAAAAAGTCACAAACCGAAACCATTTCAGAAGGGATAATCTGGAACAAGGAAGATGACAGGAATACAACAGAATGAATATGAAACATGGATGCTACCCTTGACATCAAACATCCAAAATCAAGATGAAAGTCATTTCCCGTTTCTTTATTCAAAACATATCAGAAACACGAATAGTTATTTATTTTGTTTTACAGTATTCAGCTATGGAATAATCCAAAAAAGGTTTCCAGTGATCGACTGTGTAGTAAGACACAGCTGTGTAGAGTTCTAGTTGTATCGTCCAAGTCTCCTTATGTTATGACGTTTTGAAGCAGGTGTTGTTTGCGTGCATTTTAACGTAGTTTAATTATTTTGTTATTATTTTAACCTTTCTGATCTCCCCATCCCGGATCCGGGTTCGTGAATACAGACTCAAGCTCATTACCATAACGCAACGTTAACTATTCATGAAAATCGCAAATGAAATGAAATAAATATGCTAGCTCTCAAGCTTAGCCTTTTGTTAACAACACTGTCATCTCAGATTTTCAAAATATGCTTCTCAACCATTGCAAAACAAGCATTTGTGTAACAGTATTGATGGCTAACGTAGCATTTAGCATTAGCATTCAGCTGGCAACATTTACACAAAAAAACAGAAAAGCATTCAAAAAAATCATTTACCTTTGAAGAACTTCAGATGTTTTCAATGAGGAGACTCTCAGATAGCAAATGTTCAGTTTTTCCTGAAAGATTATTTGTTTAGGACAAATCGCTCCGTTTTCTGCGTCACGTTTAGCTATGAAAAAACCCCTGTATCCAGGATTGTGTAAATCTATCAGCAAGCTCATTAGCATAACACAACGTTAACAATTTATGAAAATCGCAAATGAAATGAAATAAATATGCCATCTCTCAAGCTTAGCCTTTTGTAAACAACACTGTCATCTCAGATTTTCAAAATATGCTTCTCAACCATAGGAAAACAATCATTTGTGTAAAAGTAGCTAGCTAGAGTTAGCATTTCGCGTTAGCATTTAGCGTTAGCATTAGCGTTAGCATCCAGCACGCAACATTAATATGTGAAGTTGTCTTGAATGATGTTTGATGTATCATATGAAACACTAAATAAATATACATAACATTTACTGTACATTTCCGATATACATTTTTCACAGTTAAAGGGGCAATCAGTAGTTCAAACAATAACAATACGCCAATGGGTCAATAGAAAGCTGAGGAATGGGGCTGGAGAAATTGCCCCTGGATAAATTGCAGATTGCCCGTTTAAACATTCAGAACTAAATCAACCACTTCTAATACACTACAAATACATTGTGATAATGGTGCCGGAGGAGATGGCTGCCATTTTATGATCTCCTAACCAAATGTGCTAATGTGTGTGTTTTTTTGCGTTATTTGTAACTTCATTTTGTACATAATGTTTCTGCCACCGTGTCTTACGACCAAAAAGAGCTTCTAGATATCAGGACAGCAATCACTCATCCCGTACGGGATGAATACTTTTCTTTAATGAGTAGGACGGGAAGGATTTACTTCAGACGCCCGACAAGGCCCTCATCCCCGTCATTCGCAGGAGAAATAGACGGAGGTATCGGGGACGAAGTTCGGGGTGCCTTGTAAGGATACGATGACGAGTGGGTAATCTGCCTTTACCATCGGTCCTATTAGCTAACAAACAATCATTGGATAATAAAATAGACGAGCTACGAGCATGTATATCCTACCAACAGGACATTAAAACATTTAATATTTTTGTGGCTGAGCGACCACATGAAAAACATACAGTTGGCGGCTTTTAAGCTTTTTCGGCAGGATAGAACAGCTGCCTCTGGAAAGACAAGGGGTGTCGGTCTATATATATTTGTAAAAAAACAGCTGGTGCACGAAATCTAAGGAAATCTCAAGGTTTTGCTCGACCTGAGGTAGAGTATCTCATGATAATCTGTAGACCAAACTATTTACCGACAGAGTTTTCATCTATATTCGTGTAGCTGTCTATTTACCACCACAGACCGATGCTGGCACTAAGACCGCACTCAATGAGCTGAATACGGCCATAAGCAAACAGGAAAACGCTCATCCAGAGGTGGCGCTCTTAGTGGCCAGGGTCTTAATGCATGTTAAATGTGCAACTCTAGACCAACTTTACGCCACACACAGAGACGTGTACAAAGCTCTCCCTCGCCCTCAATTTGGCAAATCTGACAATAATTCTACCCTCCTGATACCTGCTTACAAGCAAAAACTAAAGAAGGAAGCACCAGTGACTCAGTCAATAAGAAAGGGGTCAGATGAAGAAGTTGCTAAGCTACAGGACTGTTTTGCTAGCACTAATTGGAATATGTTCCGGGATTCTTCCGATGTCATTGAGGAGTACACCACATCAGTCACTGGCTTCATCAATAAGTGCATCGATGACATCATCCCCACATTGACCATACGCCATCCTTATAAGAAATTCCGCTATGCCCTCCGACGAAAAAAGTGTCAATACAGCAAAGTGTCAACACAGTACTAAGATTTAATCGTACTACACTGGGTCCAATGCTCGTCAGATGTGGCAGGGCTTGCAAACTATTACAGACTACAAAGGGAAGCACAGCCACGAGCTGCCCAGTGACACGAGCCTACCAGACGAGCTAAATTACTTTGATGCTCGCTTCAAGACAAGTAACACTGAAACATGCATGAGAGCATCAGCTGTTCCGGATGACTGTGTGATCACTTTCTCCATAGCTGATGTGAGTAAGACATTCAACATTCACTAGGCCGCAGGGCCAGATGGATTGCCAGGACGTGTACTCCGAGCATGAACTGACCAATTGGCAAGTGTCTTCACTGAAAAAGGCTGGTCATTGCTCACTTTAACACCATTATCCCATAAAACCTAGACTGACTCCAATTTGCATATGGCCCCGACAGATCCACAGATGATGCAATCTATATTACACTCAACACTGCCCTTTCTCACCTGGACAGAAGGAACACCTATGTGAGAATGCTATTCATTGACTACAGCTCAGCGTTCAACACCATAGTGTCCTCAAAGCACATCACTAAGCTAAGAACCCTGGGACTAAACACCACCCTCTGCAAATGGATCCTGGACTTCCTGATGGGCTGGCCCCAGTTGGTAAGGGTAGGTAAGAACACATCTGCCACGCTTATCGTCAACACGGGGGCCCATCAGGTGTGCATGCTCAGTCCCCTCCTGTACTCCCTGTTCAATCATGCCACTGCCAGAAACGACATCAACACAATCATCAAGTTTGCCGATGACACAGTACTGGTAGGCCTGATCACCAACAACGATGAGACAGCGTTCTGGGAGGAGGTCAGAGACCTGGCCGTGTGGTGCCAGGACAACAACCTCTCCCTCAACTTGATCAAGAGAAAGGAAATGATTGTGGAGTACAGGAAAACGAGGACCGAGCACGCCCCTTTCTCATCAATGGGGCTGTAGTGGAGCAGCTTGAGAGCTTCAAATTCCTTGGTGTCCACAAACTATCATGGTCCAAACCCACTAAGATACCTGTGAAGAGGGCATGACAAAGCCTATTCCCCCTCAGCAGACTGAATGGTTTTGGCATGGGTCCTCAGATCCTCAAAAGGTTCAACAGCTGCACCATCGAGAGCATCCTGACTGCTTGCATCACTGCCTGGTATGGCAACTGCTCGGCCTCCAACCGCAAGGCACTATAGAGGGTAGTGCTTCCAGCGCTACCGGAGTGCCAAGTCTAGGTCCAAAAGGCTTCTTAACAGCTTCTACCCCCAAGCTAAAAGACTCCTGAACAGCTAATCAAAGGGCTACCTAGACCCCTCTTTTACGCTGCTGCTACTCTCTGTTTATTATTTATGCATAGTCACTTTACCTCTGCCTACATGTACATAATACCTCGACTAAGCGGTGCTCCCGCACATTGACTCTGTATCGGTACCCCATGTACAAAGGCTCGCAATTGTTATTTTACTGCTGCTCTTTAATTATTTGTTACATTTTATTCCTATTTTTTACATATCCATTACTTTTCTTAGATCTTCTTGAAGCGTTGTTGGTTAAGGGCGTGTAAGTATGCATTTCACTGTTGTATTCGGCGCATGTGACAAATACATTTTATGTATTTGATTTTATTTCATTCAGAAATTATTCAGACCCCTTGACTTTTTCCACATTTTGTTACATTACAGCCTTTTTATAAAATTGATTAAATTGTTTTTTCCCCTCATCAATCTACACACAATACCCTCTAATGACAAAGCAAAAACAGTTTTTTTAGACATTTTTTTTAGACATTTTTTGCATGTATATATGCTTGCCAACACTTATATGCTTGCCAACACTTAGTTTGGATCCCTTAAAACTTGTTTTTCAACCACAACACACATTTCTTGTTATCAAACTATAGATTTGGCAAGTCGGTTAGGACATCTACTGTGTGCATGACACAAGTATTTTTTTCCAACAATTGTTAACAGACAGATTATTTCACTTATAATTCACTGTATCACAATTCCAGTGGGTCAGACGTTTACATACGCTAAGTTGACTGTGCCTTTAAACAGCTTGGAACATTCCAGAAAATTATGTTATGACTTTAGAAGCTTCTGATAGGCCAATGAACATCATTTGAGTCAATTGTGGATGTATTTCAAGGCCTAACTTCAAACTCTCTGACTCTTTGCTTGACATCATGGGAATGTATAAAGAAATCAGCCAAGACCTCAGAAAAAAAAGTAGACCTCCACAAGTCTGGTTCATCCATGGGAGCAATTTCCAAATGCCTGAAGGCAACTCTTTCTTCTGTACAAACAATACTACGCAAGTATAAACACCATGGGACCACGCAGCCGTCATACCACTCGGGAAGGGTTCTGTCTCCTAGAGATGAACGTACTTTGGTGCAAAAAGTGCAAATCAATCCCAGAACAACAGCAAAGGACCTTGTGAAGATGTTGGAGGAAACAGGTACAAAAGTGTCTATATCCAGAGTAAAATGAGTCCTATATCGACATAACCTGAAAGGCTGCTTAGCATGGAAGAAGTCACTGCTCCAAAACCGCCATAAAAAAGCCAGACTACGGTTTGCAACTGCACATGAGGACAAAGATCATACTTTTTGGAGAAATGTCCTCTGGTCTGATGAAACAAAAATAGAACTCTTTGGCCATAATGACCATAACGACCAAAAAGGGGGAGACTTGCAAGCCAAAGAACATCATCCCAACCATGAAGCACAAGGGTGGCAACATCATGTTGTGGGGGTGCTTTGCTGCAGAAGGGACTGGTGCACTTCACAAAATAGATGGCATCATGAGGCAGGACAATTATGTGGATATATTAAAGCAACATCTGAAGACAACAGTCAGTCGCAAATGGGTTATCCAAATGGACAATGACCCCAAGCATACTTCCAAAGTTGTGGAAAAATGGCTTAAGGACAACAAAGTCAAGGTATTGGAGTGGCCATCACAATGCCCTGACCTCAATACCTATAGAAAATGTGTGGGCAGAACTGAAAAAGCTTGTGCGAGCAAGAAGGCCTACAAATCTGACTCAGTTACACCAGCTGTCAGGAGGAATGGGCCAACATTCAGGCAATCATACCAAATACTAATTGAGTGTATGTAAACTTCTGACCCTCTTGGAATGTGATGAAAGAAATCAAAGCTGAAATAAATCATTCTCTCTACTATTATTCTGACATTTCACATTCTTAAAATAAAGTGGGGATCCTAACTGATCTAAGACGGGGGGATTTCTACTAAGATTAAATGTCATGTATTTGGCTAAGGTGTATTTAAACTTCGACTTCCAATGTTTTTAAAACCACCCATAAATATCATATTTACATACACTAGCAGTCAACAGTTTGGACACACCTACTCATTCAAGTTTATTTTTATTTTTTACTATTTTCACTAAGACTGTTACGGTGCGTGAATGAGGACCCAAAAGCGAATCAACTTAAACAGAGCTTCTTTAATTACCAAACATAGGTAGGCTCAGATGGACCGGCAGATTCCGACAGGACAGGACAAGGTTACAGCAAACATGACGACAGTCTGGTTCAGGCATGAATGACACAAACAAACAAGAATCCGACAAGGACAGGAGCAGAAACAGAGAGAGATATAGGGACCTAATCAGAGGGAAAAAGGGAACAGGTGGGGAACGGGGTGAATGGGTAGTTAGAGGAGACAAGGGACAGCTGGGGGAAAGCGGGGGAGAAAAGGTAACCTAACACGACCAGCAGAGGGAGACAGGGTGAAGGGAAAGGACAGAGACAAGACAACATGACAGTACATGACAGTACCCCCCCACTCACCGAGCGCCTCCTGGCGCACTCGAGGAGGAAACCTGGCGGCAACGGAGGAAATCATCAATCAGCGCACGGTCCAGCACGTCCCGAGAGGGAACCCAACTCCTCTCCTCAGGACCGTACCCCTCCCAGTCAACTAGGTACTGATGACCACGGCCCCGAGGACGCATGTCCAAGATTTTACGGACCCTGTAGATAGGTGCGCCCTCGACAAGGATGGGGGGGGGGGGGGGGAAGACGAGCGGGGGCGCGAAGAACGGGCTTAACACAGGAGACATGGAAGACCGGGTGGACGCGACGAAGATATCGCGGAAGAAGAAGTCGCACTGCGACAGGATTAATGACCTGAGAGATACGGAATGGACCAATGAACCGCGGGGTCAACTTGCGAGAAGCCGTCTTAAGGGGAAGGTTCTGAGTGGAGAGCCAAACTCTCTGACCGCGACAATATCTAGGGCTCTTAGTTCTACGCTTATTAGCAGCTCTCACAGTCTGCGCCCTATAACGGCAAAGTGCAGACCTGACCCTCTTCCAGGTGCGCTCGCAACGTTGGACAAAAGCCTGAGCGGAGGGGACGCTGGACTCGGCGAACTGAGATGAGAACAACGGAGGCTGGTACCCGAGGCTACTCTGAAAAGGAGATAGCCCGGTCGCAGACGAAGGAAGCGAGTTGTGGGCGTATTCTGCCCAGGGGAGCTGTTCTGACCAAGACGCAGGGTTGCGAAAAGAAAGACTGCGTAAGATGCGACCAATAGTCTGATTGGCCCGTTCTGCTTGACCGTTAGACTGGGGGTGAAAGCCGGAAGAGAGACTGACGGAAGCCCCAATCAAACGGCAAAACTCCCTCCAAAATTGAGACGTGAATTGCGGACCTCTGTCCGAAACGACGTCTGACGGAAGGCCATGAATTCTGAAAACATTCTCGATGATGATTTGTGCCGTCTCTTTAGCAGAAGGAAGCTTAGCAAGGGGAATGAAATGAGCCGCCTTAGAGAACCTATCGACAACCGTAAGAATAACAGTCTTCCCCGCTGACGAAGGCAGTCCGGTGACAAAATCTAAGGCGATGTGAGACCACGGTCGAGAGGGAATAGGAAGCGGCCTGAGACGGCCGGCAGGAGGAGAGTTACCGGACTTAGTCTGCGCGCAGACCGAACAAGCAGCCACGAAACGACGCGTGTCATGCTCCCGGGTGGGCCACCAGAAACGCTGGCGAATGGAAGCAAGCGTACCCCGAACGCCAGGGTGGCCGGCTAACTTGGCAGAGTGAGCCCACTGAAGAACGGCCAGACGAGTAGGAACGGGAACGAAAAGAAGGTTCCTAGGACAAGCGCGCGGCGACGGAGTTTGAGTGAGTGCTTGCTTTACCTGCCTCTCAATTCCCCAGACAGTCAACCCGACAACACGCCCCTCAGGGAGAATCCCCTCGGGGTCAGTGGAGGCTACTGAAGAACTGAAGAGACGAGACAAAGCATCAGGCTTGGTGTTCTTAGAGCCCGGACGATAAGAAATCACGAACTCGAAACGAGCGAAAAACAGCGCCCAACGCGCCTGACGCGCATTAAGTCGTTTGGCAGAACGGATGTACTCAAGGTTCCTATGGTCAGTCCAAACGACAAAAGGAACGGTCGCCCCCTCCAACCACTGTCGCCATTCGCCTAGGGCTAACCGGATGGCGAGCAGTTCGCGGTTACCCACATCATAGTTACGTTCCGACGGCGACAGGCGATGAGAAAAATACGCGCATGGGTGGACCTTGTCGTCAGAGAGGGAGCGCTGAGAAAGGATGGCTCCCACTCCCACCTCTGACGCGTCAACCTCGACAACGAACTGTCTAGAGACGTCAGGTGTAACAAGGATAGGAGCGGATGTAAAACGATTCTTGAGGAGATCAAAAGCTCCCTGGGCGGAAACGGACCACTTAAAGCACGTCTTGACAGAAGTAAGGGCTGTGAGAGGAGCTGCCACCTGACCGAAATTACGGATGAAACGACGATAGAAGTTCGCGAAGCCGAGAAAGCGCTGCAGCTCGACGCGTGACTTAGGGACGGGCCAATCAATGACAGCTTGGACCTTAGCGGGATCCATCTTAATGCCTTCAGCGGAAATAACAGAACCGAGAAATGTGACGGAGGAGGCATGAAAAGTGCACTTCTCAGCCTTCACAAAAAGACAATTCTCTAAAAGGCGCTGGAGGACACGTCGAACGTGCTGAACATGAATCTGGAGTGACGGTGAAAAAATCAGGATATCGTCAAGGTAAACGAAAACAAAGATGTTCAGCATGTCTCTCAGGACATCATTGACTAATGCCTGAAAGACAGCTGGAGCGTTAGCGAGGCCGAAAGGAAGAACCCGGTATTCAAAGTGCCCTAACGGAGTGTTAAACGCCGTCTTCCACTCGTCCCCCTCCCTGATGCGCACGAGATGGTAAGCGTTACGAAGGTCCAACTTAGTGAAAAACCTGGCTCCCTGCAGGATCTCGAAGGCTGAAGACATAAGAGGAAGCGGATAACGATTCTTCACTGTTATGTCATTCAGCCCTCGATAATCTATGCAGGGGCGCAGAGACCCGTCCTTCTTCTTGACAAAAAAAAACCCCGCTCCGGCGGGAGAGGAGGAGGGGACTATGGTACCGGCGTCAAGAGCTACAGACAAATAATCTTCGAGAGCCTTACGTTCGGGAGCCGACAGAGAATATAGTCTACCCCGGGGGGGGGTGGTTCCCGGAAGGAGATCAATACTACAATCATACGACCGGTGTGGAGGAAGAGAGGTGGCCCTGGACCGACTGAACACCGTGCGCAGATCGTGATATTCCTCCGGCACCCCTGTCAAATCACCAGGCTCCTCCTGTGAAGAAGAGACAGAGGAAACAGGAGGGATAGCAGACATTAAACATTTCACATGACAAGAGACGTTCCAGGAGAGGATAGAATTACTAGACCAATTAATGGAAGGATTATGACAAACTAGCCAGGGATGGCCCAAAACAACAGGTGTAAAAGGTGAACGAAAAATTAAAAAAGAAATGGTTTCACTATGATTACCAGAAACAGTGAGGGTTAAAGGTAGCGTCTCACGCTGAATCCTGGGGAGAGGACTACCATCCAGGGCGAACAAGGCCGTGGGCTCCTTTAACTGTCTGAGAGGAATGTCATGTTCCCGAGCCCAGGTCTCGTCCATAAAACAGCCCTCCGCCCCAGAGTCTATTAAGGCACTGCAGGAAGCTGACGAACCGGTCCAGCGTAGATGGACCGACAAGGTAGTGCAGGATCTTGAAGGAGAGACAGGAGTAGTAGCGCTCACCAGTAGCCCTCCGCTTACTGACGAGCTCTGGCCTTTTACTGGACATGAAGTGACAAAATGACCAGCGGAACCGCAATAGAGACAGAGGCGGTTGGTGATTCTCCGTTCCCTCTCCTCAGTCGAGATGCGGATACCTCCCAGCTGCATGGACTCAGCACCCGAGCCGGCAGAGGAAGATGGTAGTGATGCGGAGAGGGAGGCGACGGAGAGCGCGAGCTCCTTTCCACGAGCTCGGTGACGAAGATCAACCCGTCGCTCAATGCGAATAGCGAGTTCAATCAAGGAATCCACGCTGGAAGGAACCTCCCGGGAGAGAATCTCATCCTTTACCTCTGCGCGGAAACCCTCCAGAAGACGAGCGAGCAAGGCCGGCTCGTTCCAGCCACTGGAGACAGCAAGAGTGCGAAACTCAATAGAGTAGTCTGTTATGGATCGATTGCCTTGACATAGGGAAGACAGGGCCCTGGAAGCCTCCTCCCCAAAAACAGATCGATCAAAAACCCGTATCATCTCCTCCTTAAAGTCTTGATACTGGTTAGTACACTCAGCCCTTGCCTCCCAGATTGCCGTGCCCCACTCACGAGCCCGTCCAATAAGGAGAGATATGACGTAGGCGACACGAGCAGTGCTCCTGGAGTAAGTGTTGGGCTGGAGAGAAAACACAATATCACACTGGGTGAGGAACGAGCGGCATTCAGTGGGCTCCCCAGAGTAACACGGCGGGTTATTGATTCTGGGCTCCGGAGATTCGAAAGCCCTGGAAGTGGCCGGTGGATCGAGGCGGAGATGGTGAACCTGTTCTGTGAGGTTGGAGACTTGGGTGGCCAGGGTCTCAACGGCATGTCGAGCAGCAGACAATTCCTGCTTGTGTCTGCCTAGCATCGCTCCCTGGATCTCGACGGCTGAGTGGAGAGGATCCGAAGTCGCTGGGTCCATTCTTGGTCGGATTCTTCTGTTACGGTGCGTGAATGAGGACCCAAAAGCGAATCAACTTAAACAGAGCTTCTTTAATTACCAAACATAGGTAGGCTCAGATGGACCGGCAGATTCCGACAGGACAGGACAAGGTTACAGCAAACATGACGACAGTCTGGTTCAGGCATGAATGACACAAACAAACAAGAATCCGACAAGGACAGGAGCAGAAACAGAGAGAGATATAGGGACCTAATCAGAGGGAAAAAGGGAACAGGTGGGGAACGGGGTGAATGGGTAGTTAGAGGAGACAAGGGACAGCTGGGGGAAAGCGGGGGAGAAAAGGTAACCTAACACGACCAGCAGAGGGAGACAGGGTGAAGGGAAAGGACAGAGACAAGACAACATGACAGTACATGACAAAGACAGTAAAGACATCAAAACTACGAAATAATACATATGCAATCACGGAGTAACCATAAAAGTGTTAATTGACAGCTTTGAACACTCTTGGCATTCTCTCAACCAGCTTTATGAGGTAGTCACCTGGAATGAGTTTCAATCATGAGCTACTCACCTGGAATGCATTTCAATTAACAGGTGTGCCTTGTTAAAAGTTAATTTGATGAATGTCTTTCCTTCTTAATGTGTTTGAGCCAATCATTTGTGTTGTGACAAGGTAGGGGTGGTGTACAGAAGATAGCCCTATTTGGTAAAAGACCAAGTCCATATTATGGCAAGAAGAGCTCAAATAATCAAAGAGAAACAACAGTCCATCATTACTTTAAGACATGAAGGTCAGTCAATCCGTAAAATTTCAAGAACTTTGAAAGTTTCTTCAAGTGCAGTCGCAAAAACCATCAATCGCAATGATGAAACTGGCTCGCATGAGGACTGCCTCAGAAAGGAAGAGCCAGAGTTACCTCTGCTGCAGAGGTTAAATTCATTAGAGTTAACTGCACCGCAGATTGCAACCCAAATAAATGTTTCACAGATTTCAAGTAGAAGACACATCTCAACATCAACTGTTCCGAGGACACTGTGTGAATCAGGCCTTCATGGTCGAATTGCTGCAAAGAAACCACTACTAAAGGACATCAATAATAAGAAAAGACTTGTTTGGGCCAAGAAACATGGGCAATGGACATTAGACCGGTGGAAATCCGTCCTTTGGTCTGATGAGTACAAATTTGATTCCAACCGTTTTCGCTTTGTCATTATGGGGTATTGTGTGTAGATTGATGAGGAACATTTTTTAATTAAACAGTTTTAGAATAAGGCTGTAACGTAACAAAATGTGGAAAAAGTCAATGGGTCCGAACTATTTCTGAATGCACTGTACATCCTACCAGGCACCCTCTATTCTCGGTAATTTAACACACAGCATTAACAATGTAACAATAGAAGTGAATAAAGTTGAGGTTCCACTTTTACTCCAAACACTAATATCAACCCTGTGAGTTTGATTATGTCCTCAAAGGGAGGGTTTGGGCAAGGCTTCACTTTAATTAGCATTTTTCTCACATTCGCTCAATTCTTTATCCAAACCTTGAGAATACATTGTCAAACCTTGCCAACTAAAGCGCATCGATTCCTTCTTCTCTATGAAATCTTACAAATGATATTACTCAAGTATAATGCAGGGGAAATGCTCTCGACAGCCATGCTAAATTACCATGTATATTTCAGTCCACTGCAATGCATATAGGGAGATCTGTACAGTAGTGTGGTCCATAATTTTGTGTGTGTTTCTGCAGGGCTGGGGTTTGGGTGGGTAAAAGGCACCGGTCGTTCATTGGTAATTGTTTTAGGATTGATACCTGCTGATTCCCTATAGCTCTGTGTTGTTATTTTATTCGGGATGTGTTGGATTTTTAAACACACTCATAGGATTACCAGGGGGAAGGCACTGAAGACCAACTGACTGAAATTAGTTTGTGGTCGTGAGGGCAACAGTGCGCTAACACACAAAAACACACTTGCATGCTCGCATACACTTTGAGCACAGTACCCACGCAAGCATTTACGCACACACACACACACACACACACACACACACACACACACACACACACACACATGAATTAAGTAGAGTGCCAGCATGTCTGATTACCACAGTGATTAATTGACTTATTACGTGCACCAATCAATGGAAAAATCCATTCCTTGATCCTAAAAAAGTTATGTTGCCTTGGTAGGTTTCTTCAGTCATCCAACTCCTCTCTCTCACTTCCTTACTCTCACAGTCACAGGTGATATTCTCCCGGTCTCTGAGGGATTGTCATCAACTGTCATCAACAGCAGCAGACCTTGAACCAGCTCAGAGATAAGGGATTTCTCTGCTTTGCATAAGTGTGTGTGGTGGGCAGACTGAGAATGAGCTGCTTCTTAAAACGAAATGTAGACTCTCTCTCTCCTTCACTTTTCTCTCTCTCTCTCTCTCTCTCTCTCTCTCTCTCTCTCTCTCTCTCTCTCTCTCTCTCTCTCTCTCTCTCTCTCTCTCTCTCTCTCTCTCTCTCTCTCTCTCTCTCTCTCTCTCTCTCTCTCTCTCTCTCTCTCTCTCTCTCTCTCTCTCTCTCTCTCTCTCTCTCTCTCTCTCTCTCTCTCTCTCTCTCACACACACACATGCACGCACGCACACATGCACACTCACACCCTCCACCCCTACACACTCCTCCTCTCCATGTCTAGTAGCTATCGGGAGACATGGCCCAGGCAGCCAGGCATCACAGTGTGTCTCCCCTTCTGCAGAGTGTCAGCTCCCCTCATGTTCCTGAGTCCAGACCCAGACTCCAACAACACCAGCCTGCCTCTTCAGAGACAAGTGGCCTGGGTCTGGGCCTAGTTAGCATTGCTGTAGAGCTGTACAGTGAGATACATGAGCTTTCTGCTTCACTGACACAGGTATATGTCCAAGAAACTCCATAACAACTTTGGATAACTTTTGTTCACGTTGCCCCTGTAAGTCTACTAATGCAGTGGGGGATCTTGTTAAACATAATTTACAAAGAGCAGAAAATGTGTATGGAGATCTGTATGATAAGATGCAGTTTATTCCAGTCGAACGTTGAATGTTTCAGTGGAAGTGTCAGTCTGACCGCTGATGAAGTAAGGAGACGGCTGTGAGGGTTGTCCATCACTTTGGGGCTATGACAGTTCCTGCGGATGAGTTCATTGTTGTCCCTCTGTTTCCCTCCAAGGGTTTCTACACACTTTCCACTCTTCCGCCCTCTCGCGAGACTATGTTATGCGACGCCCTGGGCCATGAGAAGCCCTGTCTGAATGTGTGTCAATAGAGACGTGTCCAGTAATTTTAGTGGCACTCTGTTTGTGTCAGGCTAATGCACTGGGCTGGTAGGTACATGACTCTCAATGTTTTCATAAAGGCCCGTGGCTTCTGCCCCACACACAGACATACAAAAAACTATGCACACACACATGCAGGCACACACACACATGCAGGCACACACGCACGCACACACACACACACACACACACACACACACACACACACACACACACACACACACACACACACACACACACAAGCACACACAAGCACACACACACAGACTGTCATGATACTTGGTGATAACTGTGTGGATAACCTTCACATGCGCAGCGTTGTTAGTGATAACTTCATCTTTAACCTTACGCAGTAGTTACCTCGTGTTGTCCTTAGGTCAACACCCTGTGTCTAACCTTCCCGGTAGTGTGAGTGTGTGTGAACCCTGCAGGCTCCTAGTCATGCTGAACTGTCACACACCGCAGCCTTCCCATGACACCTCATACAACCTTTGCCCTGGGCAACACACTCACACACACAGCCACAGACACACACACACCCCTGCGACCCCATGCCCCGAGGACAAAGCGCATACCACCCACACTCAACACCCTATGCATGACCTCTGCGATTACATTTTCTCTGGCCAACCTTATTGCTGCACTTTTGTCCAGTAGCAATGACAACAATCTTTCACAATCATTTGGGACTGAGGCCATTAGACTGCAATTTTGAAAACAAATGTTATCTGACATTTGAGTGCTGAACTATCTCTTTAATATTGTCACACACAAACACACACTACAACAGAGACTTTCTGACACCAGTGTAGAAACTATAAGAGGAAGGCTCAGTGGTTGTTTTTCTGGGCTGGTGCCACGGTATGTTTTTTCAGAGATAAATTGCTTATTTTCCTTTGCTCTTCCTCTATGAACTGGACCTTTGGCCCTCGGAGGCTCCTGGCCAGCTCCTGAGCAATCTACTTTTATTGCAGTTAATACTCCAAGGTAAAAAAAAACAACTTCTGAGACGCCATAGCGAGTCTACAGCCCCTGACACCGGACTTAAGTGCCAATCCATTTTTAATCATGCTTGAATCAATAGAGGGAGGGGGGGGATCTATTTTTGAGTGAAAAGAAAAACATTGATTACGAAATGAAAAACTCTGAATGTCCTTTTTAAAATGTAGTTCCGGAGTTACGCAACATAAAATCCTGACCTGTCGACTGTCATTATCTCTTTGTGCCTCTCGTAAGAACACGACTTGCAGGTCCTTGTAAACGGCACAGAGCACAATTTAATGGCCGATTCATGTGCGAATGATTTAAATATTAATGTGTACATTTTATATCAGATATTCTCGGGCGGCAATAAAGGGCTATTTGTGCATTTTTTTTCACTTGTGCGTAATGGATTAGATATGATTGGGGCAGATTTTATGGTCTGCACTTTGTCTGCATTTTAATAGGGAGTTATGAGAGTAGTGTTGCTGGTGTTCCTCTCTCCAGATCATCAAACCGTGCCTGAATACCAATGGAGAGAGAGATGGTACTACCACTGCCGGAAAGAGATGGGGTCAAAGGGCTTTTGTGTAAAAGAAAAAAAAGAACGAAAGGAAGAAAGACAATAGGTCTACAGTGTCTTGTTATTACTATAACTCCCTCTATCTTTCACCTTTATACAGTGTCTTGTTATTACTATAACTCCCTCTATCTTTCACCTTTATACAGTGTCTTGTTATTACTATAACTCCCTCTATCTTTCACCTTTATACAGTGTCTTGTTATTACTATAACTCCCTCTATCTTTCACCTTTATACAGTGTCTTGTTATTACTATAACTCCCTCTATCTTTCACCTTTATACAGTGTCTTGTTATTACTATAACTCCCTCTATCTTTCACCTTTATACAGTGTCTTGTTATTACTATAACTCCCTCTATCTTTCACCTTTATACAGTGTCTTGTTATTACTATAACTCCCTCTATCTTTCACCTTTATACAGTGTCTTGTTATTACTATAACTCCCTCTATCTTTCACCTTTATCCAGTGTCTTGTTATTACTATAAATCCATCTATCTTTCACCTTTATCCAGTGTCTTGTTATTACTATAACTCCCTCTATCTTTCACCTTTATCCAGTGTCTTGTTATTACTATAACTCCCTCTATCGTTCACCTTTATCCAGTGTCTTGTTATTACTATAACTCCCTCCATCTTTCACCTTTATCCAGTGTCGTGTTTGTTAGTTTAAATTGGAACATTCAAATCTCAACATTCTCTGTGTCCTTATAGAGACAGTGTTTGTAACATCTGAAAATCAGATCTATGCTATTTTACTGTAAATCCATACATAATTTAGTTATTTTTGATTCTGTACATTGAGCAACTGATTGTTCTCAGCAAACCCCAACCAGCAAACTCCATTGCCTCGCCATATTCATTGAAAATTGACAGTGTAACGTTACAGTCCCAGCAGAGAAAGATGCAGTGAATTTGATGTACGAGCTCAAGTCCCAAAACAGATGTAATTAACAATTTGTCTGACATGCCGATATGTAAATGATACAGCTGCATCTAAATGACTGCTTCTAGGATGAAAAAACAGCACTATAACTTGGTGGCATATGGCCACTATAGCCTATTTGCTGGCAATTCGTATACACAATGCCATACATATGGTCAGGAATGCAGAGGCAGCACATTGCCTTTCTGAAACCGTATGTTGACGTCCAATCTATGGTGAGTCAGGTAGAGTTTTACGTCAAGAAGTTTGTTTCATGTTGTTCATTTTTGTTGCCAGTGATTATATCGAGATAACAGTGATTACAATGGAGGGTATACAGTATACACAGTACCGTAGACAGTATTTCACCCTGCTTTGGTCTGTTATCTGAATAAAATAGTGAAGTAATTTCCAACATGAAAAAAATCCTCATTTTTCAGAAATGCATGATGGCAATCATAGCGTACTCTGTAATTATTTCAATTATAAACTATGACCTCATAGACAATTGTGCTATTCACTATTCCATACTATGTGCAAAGTCTCTCTGTTAATAATTCATGCCAGAGTTTACAAATGGCACTGTTGCACTGAGACAATCCAGCCCGACTTGCTCATCTCTCAGAATGCTGTTCGGAGGAAATGCATTTTTAATTTTTGTCCTAGATTACTAATTTCATTTCTGCCGAGTGGTGTGCACGGAGGCCCATTATTCTGCCGACGTGGTAGATGTTTTCCCTGCATACTTGTGAAGGGGTACATACAGTATGGGCGGACGGACGCGGCCAGTTAAGGATTGAGGTTATTCATTGTGATAGGTGGCAGCCGGGCAGCCATTCGCATGTGCCAGCGAATTATGCATCTTCCTGTTAGGCCAAAAGCTGCTACAGGAAAAAAGTCAGTGAGTCTCCTGTTGTTTCACTTCTGGGCTAATAGGATATAGACATGCACAGGTAGACATGACACACCAACACCTCCATCAGCAAAGATAGAAGTCTACCCCACCTGACTTGTATTATAAATATCACACCTGTTTGTCTGTCCATCCGTCCGTCTGCCTGTGTGTGACTGAGGAACACCATGTCTGTATGTGTTGGTTTGGGACCAGATCAAGGAACAGACGAGGTACGATCACGAATATCCTACCAACGGGACATATCTTATGTTTCACCGAGTCGTGGCTGAACAAAGACATTAATAAAATACAGCTGACTGGATTTATGCTGCGTCGGGCAAGATAGAACAGCTGCCTCGGTAAGACAAGGGGTGGTGGTCTGTGTATATTTGTAAACAACAGCTGTTGCACGAAATCTAATATTAAGGAAGTCTCGCGGTTTTGCTCACCTGAAGTAGAGTATTTCATGATAAGCTGTAGACCACACTACTTACCAAGAGAGTTTTCATTTATATTTTTTGTCACTTTACAACAACAATGTTCCCGGCACTAAGTCGGTACTCAATGAGCTGTATAAGGCCATATACAAACAGGAAAATGCTAATCCAGAGGCGGCCTTCCTAGTGGCTGGGGACTTTAATGCAGGGAAACGTAAATACGTTTTACCGAATTTCAATCAGCATGTTAGATGCGCAACCAGAGGAAAAAAAAAAAAAATCTTTAATCCACCTTTAATCCACACAGAGACGTGTACAAAGCTCTCCCTCGCCCTCCATTTGGCAAATCTGACCATAATTCAATCCTCCACATTTCTGCTTACAAGCAACAACTAAAGCAGGAAGCACCAGTGACTTGGTCAGTAAAGAAGTAGTCAGAGGACGCAGATGCTAAACTACAGGACTGTTTTGCTAGCACAGACTGGAAAATGTTCCGGGAATTTTAGGAAGGCATTGAGGAGTACACCACATCAGTCACTGGCTTCATCAATAAGTGCATCGATGACGTCGTCCCCACAGTGACCATATGTATATACCCCAACCAGAAGCCATGGATTACAGGCAACATCCGCACTGAGCTAAAGGGTAGAGCTGCCGCTTTCAAGGAGCTGGACTAAACCGGACGCTTATAAGAAATCCCGCTATTCCCTCAGACGAACCATGAAACAGGCAAAGCGTTAATACAGGACTAAGATTGAATGGTAGTATACCGGCTTCGATGCTCATCACATGTGGCAAGGCTTGCAAAATATTACAGACTACAAAGGGAAGCACAACCGCGAGCTGCCCAGTGATATGAGCCTAACAGATTAGCTAAATTATTTCTATGCTCACGTCGAGGCAAGCAACACTGAAACATGCATGAGAGCATCAGCTGTTCCGAACGACTGTGTTATCACGCTCTCCGTAGACCCACTCTAGACCCACTCCAATTTGCATACCGCCCCAACAGATCCACAGATGATGCAATCCCTATTGCACTCCACACTGTCCTTTCCCACCTGGACAAAAGGAACACCTATGTGAGCATGCTATTCATTGACTACAGCTCAGCATTCAACACCATAGTGCCATCAAAGCTCATCACTAAGCTAAGGACGCTGGGAATAAACACCTCCCTCTGCAACTGGATGCTGGACTTCCTGATTGGCCGCCCACAGGTAGTAAGGGTAGGTAACAACACATCCATCACGCTGATTCTCAACACGGGGGCCTCTTTTGGATGCGTACTCAGTCCCCTCCTGTACTCTCTGTTTACTCATGACTGCATGGCCAGGCACGACTCCAACACCAACATTAAGTTTGCCGACGACACAACAGTGGTAGATCCTCAAAGTGTTCTACAGCTTGCACCAGCTGGTTTACAGCTTGCACCAGCTGGTTGCAACACTGCCTGGTATGGCAACTGCTCGGCCTCCGACCGCAAGGCACTACAGAGGGTAGTGCTTATGGCTCAGTACATCACTGGGGCCAAGCTTCCTGCCATCCAGGACCTCTGTACCAGGCGGTGTCAGAGGAAGGCCCTTAAAAATGGTCAAAGACTCCAGCCACCCTAGTCATAGACTTTTCTCTCTGCTACCACATGGCAAGCGGTACCGGAGTGACAAGTCTATAGTCTGGGGTAGCCATTTGATTAGCTGTTCAGGAGTCTTATGGCTTGGTGGTATGGCTTCTAACAGCTTCTACCCCCAAGCCAAATGGCTACCCCAGACTATTTACATCCCCCCTCCCTCCTGTATATAGCCTCGCTATTGTTATTTTACTGCTGTTCTTTAACTATTTGTTATTTAAATGTTTTACTTATCTATTTTTTACTTAATACTTGTTTTTCTTAAAACTGCATTGTTGGTTAAGGGCTTGTAAGTAATCATTTCACTGTAAGGTCAACACCTGTTGTATTTGGTGCATGTGACAAATAGCAAATAAGCGCAAATGTTTAAAAAATGCAATCAATTAACCACAAATGTTATTTAGCATAAAATGCTTTACTATAAAGATGCATTTTTATGGTGAAAATTATCTTCCCCAAACTTGAAACTTACTCGCCGCCAATGCCAGTTAGGCCCTACACATACATTAATGCGCTTTCTCTTAAGAAATGATTTTGCCACTTGAATTATCATACGAACCTTATTAAAACATATAGGCCTATGGGCTAGGCTACATCAGGTGTGCCACTATGATTAGAAAAATTCGGAAAAAAAGGCATGAGCTGTTTCTTGCCTTACTGCACAAGTTGGGCATCATTCACAATTAATGATCTATCGTTTAAGTGATGTGCTAATATTGTCACGCATCAGACTATTCTGGATTTAGTCTTGTCTTACTAAACAATGTGAAATTTGATTTATAATGGACCATTATCATGCGCCTGTCTCTAAACAGTGGCAGCGGGAACAAATACATGTCGTCTATGCATTTGAATAGCGAATTTGGATGCTTTCCCCATTATTCATTTTAATGCCAGCCAGGTAGACTATACTCCTGTTGTAAAGATAAGCAATGTCCTTAATATTAGGAAAGTTGAGGAATAAATATAGTAGGCCTAACCTATAGAAAGCTGATGGAATCCTCCTTATTTTAATGGAAGCAATCAAAACTATTTTTTTCTCATGCAATTGCATAGCCTATGGAAATGTTGATGTGGTGGTAATACGGTCACTGTAACAGACCCTAGTTCCAACCCATGGAATGTACACCACAATAACCAAAAGCATGTGGATACTTGCTCGTCAAACATCTCATTCCAAAATCATGATCATTAATATGGAGTTGGTCCCCCCTTTGCTGCGATAACAGCCTCCACTCTTCCCGGAAGGTTTTTCACTAGATGTTGGAACATTGCTACAGGGACTCGCTACCATTCAGCCACAAGAGCAGTAGTGAGGTCAGGCACTTACAGTATGTTGGGTGATTAGTTCTGGCTCGCAGTCCGCGTTCAAATTCATCCCAAAGGTGTTCGATGGGGTTGAGGTCAGGACACACTTTGTGCACGGGGACATTGTCCTGCTGGAACAGGAAAGGGCCTTCCTAAAACGGTTGTCACAAAGTTGGAAGCACATAATTGTCTAGAATGTCATTGTATGCTTTAGTGTTAAGATTTCCCTTCACAGGAACTAAGGGGCCCAAACCATGAAAAACAGCCCCAGACCATTATTCCTCCTCCTCCAAACTTTACAGTTGGTACTATGCATTCGGGCAGGTAGTGTTCTCCTGGCATGTGCCAAACCCAGATTCGTCTGTGTTTCCACTGCTCCAGAGTCCAATGGCGGTGAGCTTTGCACCACTCCAGCCGACACTTGGCATTGTGCATGCTGATCTTAGGATTGTGTTGCGACTGCTCGGCCACCCATTTATGAATCATTTCATGAATCTCCCAACGAACAGTTCTTGTGAAATTTGACGAACTGACTGGTTGGAAAGGTGGCATCTTATGACGGTGCCACTTTGAAAGTCACTGCCAATGTTTGTCTATGGAAATTGCATAGCTTGGTGCCCGATTTTATACACCTGTCAGCAACAGGTGTGGCTGAAATAGCTGAATCCACTAATTTGAAGGGGTGTCCACATATCTTTGTACATACAGCACCAATTCAAAATACTCATTCAAGAGTTTCTTTATATTTACTATTTTCTACATTGTAGAATAATAGTGAAGACATCAAAACTCTAAAATAACACATATGGAATCATGTAGTAACCAAAAAAAAGTGTTAAACAAATCCAAATATAGTTAATATTTTTGATTTTTCAAAGTAGCCAGCCTTTGCCTTGATGACAGCTTTGCACACTCTTGGCATTATCTCAACCAGCTTCATGAGGTAGTCACCTGGAACACATTTCAATCAACCGGTGTGCCTTGTTAAAAGATCCTGTCGAGCCGTCTGGGGCATGGGAGCCCGGCAACCTAGAGAGCCGAAGAAGGAGCAGACGAAACAGTATCCCCTCTCCGACGCGCTACTCCAGCCACAGCACGCCGACCAAAGGGATGATCCCGTGGATCAGGAGTGGACCAGACACCTCCGTTGAGGCACAGGAACCTGATGAGCAGCTAGAAGTGCCAGAGCCTGGCGAGCCAGCATTGGTATGGGAGCCTGCCGAGCCCACCGAGTCTTGAGAACCTGACGAGCTAGCTAAGGCATGAAAGCCTGACGAGCTAGCTGAGGCATCCTCGGTAAACTCGACAAAAGACGCTTTACCCACCAACTGAGTCTTGACACCCCAATGTACCGGCTGAGGCGTGAAAGCCTGATGAGCCGGTTGAGGCATCCTCGGTTGCTCCGGCAGCAGAACCCGACGTCACCTCCAACACAAAAACACTCCCTTTGGTGAGGTTTTACTCTGTAACGAATGCACTGAGAGTCAGGAAGCAAGTACAGGGAGTGAGTGTTTAATAAATAAACGGAACAGAAAACAAGGAACACGAACAATGTACTAACACGGAACAGAGTCAATAACCACCTGAGGAAAGAACCAAGGGGAGTGACAAATATAGGGAAGGTAATCAAGGAGGTGATGGAGTCCAGGTGAGTGTCATGAAGCACTGGTGCACGTGACGATGGTGACAGGAGTGCATAATAATCAGCAGCCTGGTGACCTAGAGGGAGTATACGTGACACTCAACATCAACTGTTCAGAGGAGACTGCATGAATCAGACTTTCATGGTCGAATTGTTGCAAAGAACCACTACCAAAGGACACCAATAATAAGATGAGACTTGCTTGGGCTGTTAGACTGTAGGACATTTTTCATTTGATCTGTTGAGTCCAAATTTGAGGCATGTCTTTGTGAGACACAGAGTAGGTGAATAGATGATCTCCGCATGTGTGGTTCCCACTGTGAAGCATGGAGGAGGAGGTGTGATGGTGTGGGGGAACTTTGCAGGTGATACGGCCTGTGATTTATTTAGTATTTAAAACCTGTTAAAGAGGCTGCGAATTTTCGCAGCTTTTTGTTAAAAATCGCGCAACATTTCAACGTCCTGCTACTCATGCCTGAAATATAGTATATGCATATGATTAGTATGTGTGGATAGAAAACACTCTGAAGTTTATAAAACTGGTTATATCATGTCTGTGACTATAACAGTACGCGTTTAGCAGGAAAAATAACAAGGAAAACTGTTCACAAAAAAAAACTAAAAATAGCCCTCCGCCAGTCTCTGTATTGTCTGTGGCAAGGGTAAATAGATAGGGCCCTGTTTATAATGCCTACAGCTTCCACACGATGTCGCCAGTACTGTCAATTGATTTTAAATTAATCCTTGGTAACATGAGGAATAGGCACTTCCTGTCGTCGACCACTCCACAGGAAGTAATGAAAGAGAGAATGTGGACCATGATTTCAAAACGTGCTGCTATTGAATACAGATTGCCCCGTGATCAATTTGATTGATTATTAACGTTTACTAATACCTAAAGTTGTATTACAAAAGTAGTTTGAAGTGTTTTGTCAAAGTTTATAGGTAACTTTTTTAATTTAAAAAAATTACGGTGTATTTTGGAACGATGCTTTTCCATGGATCAGACGGCCTTCATAAATGGACATTTTGGGTGTACATGGACGGATTTAATCGAAAAAAAGACCCAATTGTGATGTTTATGGGACATATAGGAGTGCCAACAAAGAAGCTCGTCAAAGGTAATGAATGTTTTATGTTTTATTTCTGCGTTTTGTGTAGCGCCGGCTACGCTAATTATTCTGTTTACGTCCCCTTTGTGTATTTCGGGGGTTGCATGCTATCAGATAATAGCTTCTCATGCTTTCGCCGAAAAGCATTTTAAAAATCTGACATGTTGGCTAGATTCACAACGAGTGTAGCTTTAATTGAGTACCCTGCATGTGTGTTTTAATGAAAGTTTGAGTTGTATCGAGTACTATTAGTTGTCACTCTGAAATTTCTGCTGATGTCCAAGGAGATGAATGGACTGCTGCATCAGATGACCTGGCCTCCACCAAATTGAGATGGTTTGGGATGAGTTGGACCGCAGCGTGAAGGAAAAGCAGCCAACAGGTGCTCAGCATATGTGGGAACTCCTTCAAGATTGATGGAAAAGCATTTCAGGGTGAAGCTGGTTGAGAGAACACCAAGAGTGTGCAAAGCTGTCTTCAAGGCAAAGGGTGGCTACTTTTTTGGTTACTACATGATTCCATGTGCTATTTCATAGTTTTGATTTCTTCACTGTTATTCTACAATGTAGAAAATAGTAACAATAAAGAAAAACCCTTGAATGAGTAGGTGGGTCCAAACCTTTGTGAGGTGGGTTACTTGATGAACTCTCTCACTATCTCCCTCTTAATCACTCTTCCTCTTTCGCTTTCCACCCTTCTCCCCCAACTTTCTCTCTCTCTCTCTCTCTCTCTCTCTCTCTCTCTCTCTCTCTCTCTTTCTCAATTCAATTTCAATTGAAGGGACTTTATTGGCATGGGAAACATATGTTTACATTGCCAAAGCAAGTGAAATAGATAAACAAAAGTGAAAAAAATAAAATAAAATGAACAGTAAACATTACATTCACAAAAGTTCCAAACGAATAAAGACATTTCAAATGTCATATTATGTCTATATACAGTTTTGTAATAATGTCCAAATAGTTAAATTACTAGAGGGAAAATAAATGAACATAAATATAGGTTGCATTTACAATGGTTTTTGTTCTTCACTGGTTGCCCTTTTCTTGTGGCAACAGGTCACACATATTGCTGCTGTGATTGCACACTGTGGTATTTCACCCAATAGATATGGGAGTTTATCAGAATTGGATTTGTTTTCTAATTCTTTGTGGGTCTGTGTAATCTGGAATTTGCTATTTGGAATTTTACTGAAAATCTGGAATTTGTTTTCTGTACATTTTACAATTTCATTTAGGATCGCATCGACCCCACAAGCCTTTTTGTTGTGTAGTTCATTCAATGGAATTGGAGAATCCAGGGGTTTCTGCTCGTCTTTAATAGTTGATTCTGAGATTTGTATTTGATCATGATCACATTTTTTCTGTTTGTTCTTTGTTACAGAGCCAAAAAGCTCCCTATCTGCTCTCTGTGAAACAAGATGTTAGACAAGTGATCAAAGGGGTTGTGGAACCGTCTGTCTGACTGAGGACCTGTAGTTTAAACATCTCCAGCCGCCTCACAGACAGATAAGAACACACTAAGTGTAGTGCTCGCTCTACTTGGCTCTACTTGGCTCCATCTTTACCTATACAATCTACTCTATATGTTTTTACCTTTCATGTGGTGGATGATCTTGATGATTCAACCCCTTCATGTTTAGAGTGTACAATGCACTTTTCATGGCTCTACTCTGTATCTATATGGTTCACACAGAAAATAGTTATTTTACCATGTCTTCCAGTTAGATAGGTAGTAAAAACATTGAATGCACAATCCTGCATATGTCATAGTTTCATCATTATTCAGGAGCCTCCAGAAGCCCTGGCCTTCAGAAGCCCTGGCGGCCTAGCATGGCATCACCATAGAGACAGGGTTTTTTGGTAGCTAGCTAGTGTTTTCCCCCAGCGTATGTGTCATTACACAGTGAAGTCCCCTGCACCAAGCTCTTCTGATGAAATGGCTGCCGAAATGATGCAGCCCTATCTCTCAACTCTGTGAAGTACCCTGGTGGGGTGAGTCACTGGTCGCCTGAGCAAATATATGAGATAGATCACACACAATGGCCAAACAAACAAACACGTACAAACATAAGACAACACACTCAGGTTGAAAGGGAAACACCTTTATGTTGTGCAGCAGTAATTTCATGTCAGGTCTGTCATTTGTATCAGAAGGACTGCCAGAGCGAATAATAGGTATCTATCAGAAATGCATCATCTACCCCTCCCCCTCTCTCCATCTCTGCCTTACCGTGTCTCATAATAAATTAGCCAGGGGCTTGGTCAGACTACGATGGCCATTCTCTGTATTAACCGTACTACATGATCAATTAACAACACATTAACCATACTGCATCATCAATTAACAACACATTAACCTTACTGCATCATCAATTAACAACACATTAACCTTACTGCATCATCAATTAACAACACATTAACCTTATTGCATCATCAATTAACAACACATTAACCTTACTGCATCATCAATTAACAACACATTAACCGTAGTAAATAATCAATAACAATTCATTACTCCACATTCTGCATCTATTATCACCTGCTAATTCTGGTGCAACACAATAATTGGCTTTGCAAATTGATCATTACATTTGCAGTTTACATATGAAGCTCTATATGGGATTCACTCAAATGTCTATGATATATTCACATTCCTTATGATAGCAGTAGGTGTCTGTCTGTCTGTCGCTGAATGATTACATCTTCTTTAGCTGTGGAGATGTTCATGACTGCTGACGAATGGCAAAATGCTTATAATATACTTGACACAATGATCAAAAATAAACTAGCTGGCTTTACTTGGGTCTTCTACCCGTAATTGGACTACTATTGTAGGGCACTCTCTTTCATCACACCGGGATCAATAATCCCGTGGAGGGAACCCAACAAATTATCCCGGAGATCAGGCTATGGGCAGTCTCGCGCTGATGATGTGAGCACTGAGCGCTGGAGAAACACAAGAGCGGCCAGGGTTTAATGAAAAGTTGTGCTCGGGCCACACACATTACCATGTCTTGACTTAGCATCTAAACACCCCCTGAAAGACAAAGCCCCCGTGGTCTGCCGGGGGAATATACCGCTTGTCTAGACAAGATTACTTTTTTAATTCAGCAGTCAATTTCTCCGATCTCATTCTTCTCCCAGAGTTCAATTAAAATAATGTGGTGTGGGGAGGATAAACCAGGCACTTACTTTAACAGTCGTTTAAAATACAAAACAATACAAGCAAATACAATACAATATTCTTCATTAATCTCTCCCTAGGGTAAATAGTAAACACAGGCTAACCCACACAGACGACCTGTACATTGTACATTCAATCAGGAATCAGCTATCAGCATCTAGTGAATTATGACTCAAATGTCAATGATCTCAACTCTCAGTGTGTGACTTTGTGTCTTCCTTGTGTCTCCATTATCTCATGTGTTAATCACCCTATTGTAGCACTTTGATATGATTTGACATGATGTGTGTTCATGCTGCCACTGTGTGATCAAATACCACTTTGACACTTTCTCGCCTCCTCCTGTGTGTTATCCACAAACAGACCTGCGTGTGTTAAGGTCGGATGACAACACCCTTTGACCTTTTTGGGCTTCATAGAGCGTTTTGAGCTACCGTATGGCTTGATTTCTTCATTACAACATTACAACAACATTACAACATATCTTTGACTAAACTATATTAACAACTTCATTCTAAATAATGGATAGGTTTTCATGTTGATTGTGGAAATTAGACTTTGTTGCCCTATTCAAATGGCTTATCCATTCTTAAAACTAGTCTGTTTCTAAACTTTTTGTAGAGTATGACGTCACATGACCCACTCGGGACAAACTAAAATTCACCCAAGATCTGAAAAATAACACAACGCCGATTGGGGGGGGGACGACGACTGTAAATTGACAATGTTTATGAAGAGTGACTCGCTGTTTACACGTCTGTTTAGTCTTAGCCTGACTTCATGTTGCTAATGAACTTCTGGGTGGAGCTTTTATCCCAATTCTGTCAGTGTTATCCTGCCATGGATGTACTCCCTATATCATTGGCTCTCCTCACCATCTAATCGTACTTGGAAGTCCAATACAATAATTATTTCCATACCAAGTTCCAATGGGGCCCTGAAGAGTGTTCCAAAGGGTCAGAGAATACTAAAAAAGAGCACTTGTAAAAAATAATCATATTTCTCTTCATAAGAATATAACGTGTTTTCTCTACCTCCTGTTTGTCAGAAGCTGCCATGGCATGTTGTGCTAGGTGTTACGCCAATATACAGTAACACTTTCACTGACAACAGTATGTCAAGTCTAGGGAGTAGAATTTCCCAGTCATCACACTGGGCAAAAACTGTTTCAATCAACATTGTTTCCATGTCATTTCAGCCCCAAAAATATATGTGATGATGTTGAATCAACATGAAAAACTGATTGGATTTTTAAAAGTCATTAACATAAGGGCTTTTTTTTTTTTTTTTTACCCAAATCCAAGAACAGGGTGACATTATTTTTTGATTTCACTTTAGTTGACAACTCAATCAAACGTAAATCAAAACTAGACGTTGATCTGACATCTGTGCACAGTGGGATCGCATTATTCCAACTCTACAGTGCCATTCAACAATATGCATTCCAACTTTAGTGTGTTTATCTCATGTTAGGATCCTGTGATCGGTGGGCACTCTCAATTCCACTGTACTTTCTAGAGAAATGGATGTGGTCTCCTAGCAGAACTGAAACTTCCCACAATTACCTGCAACACACTTCCTGTTACAGGAGGTACTTACGTTTCCACTTGCTTGTTTCCTGTTGGGAACAGTGAGTCATTTGTGACTGATGTATTACTTCATAATGTAACTCATACCTTTGATTAATTCCCATCGGCCGATCAGCGTCGATGGTTGGTGTGGCTTGATTTCAGAATAAGAAAATTACAAGTTATCAAAATAGGCTAGAGGGAGTTTTACACAGCAACCTAAAGTTTGGTGATTGATAACTGTTGAAATGACTTTATTGTTGGCAGCTTTCTACCGGCACAAATGTATGGGGTGTTCGGTATAGCTAGGTTTTTCTCACAATGAAATCCAGCGAAGATTAAAATTGTTGAAAGAAGTAATTGCTTTATTGTTCAGAGTGAGGGAATTGCTACACTCAGGGTAACTGTCTGGTTTAGTAGAACAAAGTGGATATGACACATTTGTGGAAAGAATGGTGAGGGCGGTGATTGGGATAATAATTTCAAAAAGTCCAGGGGCATTACATGTGTCAGGTTTGTAAAGCACAAAAACTTCTCAGCACAAAGTTCTGTCTAAGCGAAAGTTTTCTGTGATTGAAATACCAATGAGTGTTTTCCACAAAATGTACAGTCATCTTCTCATGTATCCTCAAAACAACAGCATTATCCAGGATTCAACTGTCATACACAAATCAGCTTGCAAAAATCAAAAGCTATCGAAAATATACTGTATATATACCCTATGCAAAAATATATACGCAACATGTAAAGTGGTGGTCACATGTTTCATTAGCTGAAACAAAAGATCCCCACACCCATTTTCTATTTTTTTGCACATATTTGTTTACATCCCTTTTAGTGAGAATTTCTCCTTTGCCAAGATAATCCATCCACCGGAGAAGAAGCGGATTAAACAGCATGATCATTACACAGGTGCACCTTGTGTTGGGGACAGTAAAAGACCACTCTAAAATGTGCAGTTTTGTCACACAACACCATGCAACAGATGTCTCAAGTTTTAAGGGAGAGTGCAATTGGCATGCTGACTGCAGGAATGTCCACCAGAGCTGTTGCCAGAAAATTCTATGTTGATTTTTCTACCATAAGTTGTTTTACAGAATTTGGCAGTATGTTCAACTGGCCTCACAACGGTAGACCACGTGTATGGCGTCGTGTGGGTGAGAGGTTTGCTGATGTCAACGTAGTAATCAGAGTTCCTCATGGTGGTGGTGAGGTTATGGTATGGGCAGTCATAAGCTACAGACAACAAACACAATTGCGTTTTATCAATGGCAATTTGAATGCACAGAAATACCATGATGAAATCCAGAGGCCTATTGTGAGGCCCATTTTTTTAAAGGTCTCTGTGACCAACAGATGCATATTCTCTATTCCCATGTGAAATTAATAGATTAGGGCCTAATGAATAAATCAGTAAAATCTTTTAAATTGTTAGATGTTGCAAACATTTTTTTGTTTAGTAAATAGTTTTCACTCGAAAAACGGAATACTTTTGTTGCGTCCCTTTTTTCTAAATAAATGAAATGTTTAGAGTTGGTCACAAACTCACCCAGTTCATACAAGTAAGTGGAGTAAGTGGAGTAATGTTTAGAGTGCCCAAAAGTGAAGAAATATTTGCTTTGATGCATGGCTCCTTATCGCATACCTCATCTTTTCAAATCTATTGTTTGAAATCTACTCTGCAAAAATATGATTTCATTATACAGTCAATATTGCACAGCTAACTTTTGACTCCAACACATTTGATGATATGAGAACCTCTTGTGACCCATTTATTTTGATTTGGGAAAACAATTGTATCTCATTCCTAATGTCTTGCTGTGGGTTGGCTTGAAAAATCACTCTTCTTCATCTCTCCAAGCTGCATGCTGGTCAGAGTCTATCCATGTCACCAGGCAAATGTCAAAATGCATTGAGCCAGATATGCATCAGAGCCACGTTAGAAAACTACATTTTGATTATACTGGTTCCTCCAGATCATTCTTTCTCTATATTCATACCATACTGTGTATTCTTCCTTGGTTTAAAAAAAAAAGAAGAAGCCGTCTATCAAATCTGAATCCTATACTCCAGACATAGGCTTTTATCTTGAATATGATACTTTGAAGTTTGTTATTCTTTAAAGCCTTATAAAACCGGCAGTCGCCATAAATGTTTTATATGAACACACCAAGAATCAAGAGACAGGAACCTTAAGATCAGACCACAGGTTCATCAAACCTCAAACCTCTCAAAACAGAACAAACACTGTTCTTCCTTCATATTATTCCCAAGATTGTCCTTTTCCTTTTTTTCAGATGGAACTATATTAGAAAGGGACCAACCAGGCAGAGAAGCGATACGGTGAAGGGAAGTCTTTATTGCTTGTAGGAGGTGAGTGATGGCGTGGTATAAAACGGGATACAAACAGAACAGATGGAGGCGCAGAGACAGTAAAAATCTAAAATGTCTGCCGAAGGTTTTTATCGGTGACTTATGAAAGCTATGTGTCAAAACACAGCCGAGAGTTAGCAGAATTATATGCTAATGAGCTAGCCCTCGCTCCCCGATGACAAATCATGTTCAAAAAGTAAATTGTTTCTCAAAGGGAATCCAAAGGGAAAGGAGGGACAGCATATGGTTGACGGAAGTGTTGGACCAGAGTGAGAGTTGTGATGTGACACGTCAACATGTACAAGTGTACTTCGGTAGGAAGTCTGAAACAACATAATTTGTCTCTCCGTATTGTCCACACTGTATCAATCAACTTACAGCCACTAAATGCGAATTAATGCATGCATTTGTTCTTCATATAGACATGGGGATGCTTTTACCAGAAATACATACACTTTCTCTGGATTTGACTAAACTGTTGTTGAATTTACCCCAACCTTTTTAGACACCACTATCATCCAGGATAAGGAGAGTATATGCTTTGTACTAGTATTTGACAATAATGCTAAGATAGACACTTCAAACAATATCTTGGCAAACTCCGAGACAACTCAGAGAGCGGGGGCAAAAGAAGGGGAAGATGGCAGTAACCAATGGGGGCAGAGTATCATCCGCCAGAGCCCTGTGAAGGTAAGAAAGGGCAGCCCTGCGGGAGGCTTGAAGATGGAGTTTTAGTCGATGTTTACAGGCCAGGTGTCAGTGGTGTCACAGATTGCCAGCCCAGTGTTCCTAGCATGCTCCACTGCAGTAAACAGACTTCAAAGAGGACGCCCCTATGTTCATACGCACACAGAGACACACACAAATGCACAAGCACACAACACATGTGCACTCACATACACGCTGACATATACACACACACACCCACACTTGCACACACCTATGCAAGCACACTCACCTCTGCTGTGTAAAGTAGGTGTATCAGAAGCCAGTGTTGAAATCACACCAGCTAGGTCACTCAAGATCCAAGGTGATATTCAACATTCGACCAGGTCCCCAGCATCCCAGGAGAAGCCATCAAATCTGGCCACTGTCCGTCCAGGTGTATGCGAGCTGATCCCAGTCGCCAGTTGAAAAGTGTTTCCTCCAACACATTGGTGCGGCTGGCTTCCGGGTTAAGCTGGAGGGTGTTAAGGAGCACGGTTAGGCGGGTCATGTTTTGGAAAACACATAACTCCACCTTCGCCACTCCTGAGCCAGTTGCGGAGTTGCAGCGATGAGAAAAGATTAACAATTTGGGAGAAAAAGGGGAGTAAAGAACAAACAAATTATAAATACAAAAAATGCCACTAGGGGTAACGGTGAGTGCTGTTACCATGAAGTAGAATTGTTAGGACATTGTGGATGGGAATGGCAGAAGCGCGTAAGCCACTAGCTCTGGCTCCAAGGGGTTCCGTCTTCAAACCCAGTGCTAGGCACTTATTACATTTTTGTTTGGTTTCAACCCTATTCCAAACCTTAACCCTTACCTTAACCTTTCGGAATGAATGCCTAAACTTAACCGTTGAGTTGTTTCTGTTGTAACCCTATCCAAACCTTAACCTTTATTATAACCATTAAAGAACGACGGCCTGTAAAAAAAATGAATCCCTTTGAAAATAGCCTATGTGGTTTTGATTCAGTGCCCTCAACTAATATTGGCATCCTTGAGAAAAACGGACTGTGAATTTCTTTTATACATGTATATTATAGTGATGCACTAATTTGACATTTTTAGCAGATACCGATATCCAATATTGTCCTTGACAAAAATAAAAATGATACCAATAACCAATATTTAAAATGTTTTAAGCATTCTAGTGCACAATTGGCCCATTGTTGTCTGGGTTTGGCCGGTGTAGGCCATCATTGTAAATAAGAATTTGTGCCTAAGGCACTGCATCTCAGTGCAAGAGGCGTCACTACAGTCCCTGGTCCGAATCTAGGCTGTATCACATCTGGCCGTGAATAGGGCGGTGCACAATTGGCCCCTTGTTGTCTGGGTTTGGCCTGTGTAGGCCATCATTGTAAATAAGAATTTGTTCTTAACTGACTTGCCTAGTTAAATCAAGGTTACACACACACACCACACTGACCAAAAAGTAATTTTGTTGGCATTTACGTATGTCCCCATCACCAGTAAAACATAATCAAAACCTATTTCTTTCACTTAGTACGTGCTGTGCTGTTTCATTGTTAATTTGTTCAGTGGTTTCGTTCTCAACCAGGATTTCTCATACTATGGAATGCGATTTGGGTCTTTGTGTGTCAAATAACACTATTTGACGTGTCAAATAAGCTTGTTGACCAATTAGGATCTGAATATGACTGTTTGTCACATAATAATGTAACGCGTTCATACATTTCTTAAGTAGTTATTTCACATTGATTACACTATCACTCGTATTTCATATGTCACAACAATTCATCGATACGTATGCTATGATGATGGTAAAGTTGTCTACAGCGCTGGTCATAAAAAAAAGCTAGCTACCTCATGGATGCAAACACTGTTCTTCCCTAAAAACATAGTAAAACGACATCATCTGTTTCAGTAACCACAGTTAGCTAGCTAACTATATAGCTAGGTGTCTTCATATTAAATAACCTTAATTTATAAGACATTATTTGATTAATGGTGGTCGGACCCATTTATGTGAAGCGAGCCACAATAAGGATTAGCCACAATAGTGGACTTTGCGGTTAGCCTTCAAAATAAAAATATGTTATTGACAGTGATGCAAATTAATACAAATAGCCATAATTGAATAGATCATGCTAAACAAGGTTGGAATGTTGTTATATAAAATCAACAAAAGAAAATATTTTTTTAATTTGCCAAAAATCAGTTGAAATCACACTGAATGTATTATACATTAGAATTGCATTGGGGGCATACTTATTTCACTGTACAGCCTTACCTATGGATTGTGTATCAATGACATGGGGTATCAGTCTACTCAGTGACACACAGAGAACATTAGCATCGTAGCTCTTATTGTGGGACTCTGAACCAACTGTGAATTGAGCCACATTTATTGTCAACCCATGTGTATTGAACACTATTCCTGAGGAAAAACAATACTGCATGGAAGATAGGCTGCCTGGGAAGTTGATGTCACACAGTCACAGTCCTGCAATAAGAGCTACCACGCTACTATTTGCATAAAGTCTTCACAGTTGTGTTCTGTGGGTGTCACCGAGTAGACTGAAACCCCATTTCCTTGCTTCACATTCCCACCTTGATTAACATTATCTAGTCAAAATATGGCATGATTCCACCTAAGGTAACCTTCTGCATCACCTTCAAAGAGGTACTTTTATTTTGAAGACAACCTGCAAATTCCACTATTGTGCCTAATCGTTATTGTGGCTAGCTTCACAACACATAACCCGGTCTTGTCAAGCATCACTAGCCAGATGAAGCTAGCTGGCTGCTTATAACGTTAGCTTTGGGCAACATGGTTAAGTAGCTGGTTAGATACTTTTAGATATTTATTTTTTAAGTGGCAACCTAGCTAATACTTACTCACAAGGATTCCTAAATCATTGCTAAGAATAATGAAAATGACTGCAGTTTCTACTGGTCATTGTTTTCAGGCTGGTTGTATTGGTGATAGTTAGGTACCAAGCTAAAGCTAGCTACCCCAGAAGTTGCTGTCGAACAAATAATGCTTTATACCAAAGCGGTATTGTAAACACATCATTCGTGACCGGTGTTTCCTTGTTTGCAGACTTTTTTGTACAGCTTCGACAGTGCTACTGATAGTAGTGGTGGTGCTTGGCTTGCATGTGCAAATTCAGAACACACAACATTCTATAATAGAACTGTGTTATTTGACGTGTCAAATTAAAAGCTTATTTAACGCTTCAAATAGTGTTATATGACTTGTCGAAAGCCAACATCACCCACGACAGAGAACGGTCTAGGACAATGAATTCAATTTTCTTGCCGTTAATGGATTTCGCCTTTGAATTGTCTTGCTAAAATGTTCTTACTCTTTAAAATGACTGCTCGACTTGTTGACTGCTCGATCCACACAGCACATATTGTGATCTAGGTTAGGAATTCCTAAATCATTGCTAAGAATAATTCAAATGACTACAGTTTGATTTTGAATGAAAGACTAAAAGGATAAACAAGGTATTCGGGATGCACAATATATCGGTGTGTTGCACGTGTAGCGAGAAATGTTATGTTGCGTCATTACGTCATGTACATGCATATATAGGTATGCAAGTCAGCTTTGACATTGGTTTTGCACATCGGAGTGAAACTAAACATTGGGCCGATACCGATATGTTCACCGATATATTGTGCATCCTGAATACCTTGTTTATCCTCTTGGTCTTTCATTCAAAATCTAACCTTTAATTAAGGAAAATAATTTAAAGAAATAATACATTCTTATCATAAAACAAATATTTTTTCTCAAATATGTGTGCCATAATTATTGGCACCCCTTCATTCAATACTTTGTAAAACCTCCCTTTGCCAGGATAACAGCTCTGAGTCTTCTCCTATAATGCGTAATGAGGTTGGAGAACACATGGCAAGGGATCTGAGACCATTCTTCCATACAGAATCTCTCCAGATCCTTCAGATTCCGAGGTCCACGCCTGTGGACTCTCCTCTTCAGCTCATCCCACAGGTTTAGGTCAGGGGACTGGAATGGTCATTGCAAAACCTTGATTCTGTGGTCAGTGAACCATTTTTGTGTTGATTTTGAGGTGTGCTTTGGATCATTGCCCTGCTGGAAGATCCAACCACAGCCCAGTTTAAGCTTCCTACCACAGGCAGTCAGGTTTTGATTTAATATCTGCTGGTATTGCTATAGACCACCAAGTGCTAACAGTCAGTATCTGGATAATATGTGTGAAATGCTTGATAATGTATGTGATATCAACAGAGAAGTATATTTTCTGGGTGATTAAAATATTGACTGGCCTTCATCAAAATGCCCACTCCATATTTTCTAAAAACTGTAACCAGTGCCTGCAACCTGGTTCAGGTTGTCAGTCAACCTACTAGGGTAGTTACAAACAGCACAAGAATGAAATCATCAACATGTATTGATCACATCTTTACTAATGCTGCAGAAATTTGCTTTAAAGCAATATTCAAATCCACAGGATGTAGTGATCACTATATAGTAGCCATATCTGGGAAACCCAAAGTTCCAAAGGCTGGGCCTAATATAGTGTACAAGAGGTCATACAATATGTTTTGTAGTGATTCTTATGTAGATGATGTAATTAATATTTGCTGGTCTGTGGTATGTAATGAGGAGCAGCCAGACGTTGCACTTGACACATTCATGAAATTGCTTATTCCAGTAACTAATAATCATGCACCATTATGAAAATGACTATAAAAACGGTTGAACCTTGGATTGATGAGGAAGTGTATGGTAGAGAGGGATGAGGCTAAAGGAATGGCAAATAAGTCTGGCAGCCCAATCGATTGGCGTTTACATACTGCAAATTACAAAATCATGTGACTAAACTAAATAAAAATAAACAATACTATGAAAAAAAATTCTGATATAAAGGATATTAATAAAAAAGCTTTGGATCACCTTAAATTACATTTTGGGAAAAAAGGCAAACTCGGCTCCATCATTCATTGAATCAGATGGCTTATTCATCACAAAACCCACTGATATTGCCAACTACTTGAATTACTTATTCATTGGCAAGATAAGCAAACTTAGGCATGACATGCCAGCAACAAACGCTGACACTACATATCCAAGTATATCTGAGCAAATTATGAAAGACACGCACTGCACTTTTGAATTCTGTAAAATTATGTTAGACGAAGTGCACAGTCCGGTGCCAGACTGATCTCCTGGTCATGAACGGATGCCGGGGCCTACCAGAAGGTGTCACACCCTGATCGGTTTCACCTGTCTTTGTACCTGTCTTTGTGCTTGTCTTCACCCCCCTCCAGGTGTCGCCCATCTTTCTCATTAAACCCTGTTAATTTATACCTGCATTCTCTGTTTGTCTGTTGCCAGTTCATCTTGTCTTGTCAGGTCTTACCAGCTTAATTTCCCGTCTTCCTGCTTTCTCAAGATCCTGTTTCCTAGTTTCCCCGGTTCTGACCATTCTGCATGCCCTGACCCCGAGCCTGCCTGCCGTTCTGTACCTTATTAACTTTGCCCTGGATTAAATCAAATCAAATGTATTTATATAGCCCTTCGTACATCAGCTGATATCTCAAAGTGCTGTACAGAAACCCAGCCTAAAACCCCAAACAGCAAGCAATGCAGGTGTAGAAGCAAGGTGGCTAGGAAAAACTCCCTAGAAAGGCCAAAACGTAGGAAGAAACCTAGAGAGGAACCAGGCTATGTGGGGTGGCCAGTCCTCTTCTGGCTGTGCCGGGTGGAGATTATAACAGAACATGGCCAAGATGTTCAAATGTTCATAAATGACCAGCATGGTCAAATAATAATAATCACAGGCAGAACAGTTGAAACTGGAGCAGCAGCACGGCCAGGTGGACTGGGGACAGCAAGGAGTCATTATGCCAGGTAGTCCTGAGGCATGGTCCTAGGACTCAAGTCCTCAGAGAGAGAGAATTAGAGAGAGCATACTTAAATTCACACAGGACACTGGATAGGACAGGAGAGGTACTCCAGATACAACAAACTGATCCTATCCCCCCGACACATAAACTACTGCAGCATAAATACTGGAGGCTGAGACAGGAGGGGTCAGGAGACACTGTGGCCCCATCCGATGATACCCCCGGACAGGGCCAAACAGGAAGGATATAACCCCACCCACTTTGCCAAAGCACAGCCTCCACACCACTAGAGGGATATCTTCAACCACCAACTTACCATCCTGAGACAAGGCCGAGTATAGCCTACAAAGATCTCCGCCATGGCACAACCCAAGGGGGTGCGCCAACCCAGACAGGAAGATCACATCAGTGACTCAACCCACTCAAGTGACGCACCCCTCCTAGGGACGGCATGAAAGAGCACCAGTAAGCCAGTGACTCAGCCACTGTAATAGGGTTAGAGGCAGAGAATCCCAGTGGAAAGAGGGGAACCGGCCAGGCAGAGACAGCAAGGGCGGTTCATTGCTCCAGAGCCTTTCCGTTCACCTTCACACTCCTGGGCCAGACTACACTCAATCATATGACCCACTGAAGAGATGGGTCTTCAGTAAAGACTTAAAGGTTGAGACCGAGTTTGCGTCTCTCACATGGGTAGGCAGACCATTCCATAAAAATGGAGCTCTATAGGAGAAAGCCTTGCCTCCAGCTGTTTGCTTAGATTCTAGGGACAATTAGGAGGCCTGCGTCTTGTGACCGTAGCGTACTTGTAGGTATGTACAGCAGGACCAAATCAGAGAGATAGGTAGGAGCAAGCCCATGTAATGCTTCGTAGGTTAGCAGTAAAACCTTGAAATGAGCCCTTGCCTTGACAGGAAGCCGGTGTAGGGAGGCTAGCACTGGAGTAATATGATCACATTTTTTGGTTCTAGTCAGGATTTTAGCAGCCGTATTTAGAACTAACTGAAGTTTATTTAGTGCTTTATCCGGGTAGCCGAAAAGTAGAGCATTGCAGTAGTCTAACCGAGAAGTAACAAAAGCATGGATTACTTTTCTGCATCATTTTTGGACAGAAAGTTTCTGATTTTTGCAATGTTACGTAGATGGAAAAAAGCTGTACTTGAAACAGTCTTGATGTGTTCGTCAAAAGAGAGATCAGGGTCCAGAGTAACGCCGAGGTCCTTCACAGTTTTATTTGAGACGACTGTACAACCATTAAGATTAATTGTCAGATTCAACAGAAGATCTCTTTGTTTCTTGAGAGATAGAACAAGCATCTCTGTTTTGTCCAAGTTTAAAAGTAGAACGTTTGCAGCCATCCACTTCCTTATGTCTGAAACACAGGCTTCTAGCGAGGGCAATTTTGGGGCTTCACCATGTTTCATTAAAATGTACAGCTGTGTGTCATCCGCATAGCAGTGAAAGTTAACATTGTGTTTTCGAATGACATCCCCAAGAGGTAAAATATATAGTGAAAACAATAGTGGTCCTAAAATGGAACCTTGAGGAACACCGAAATTTACAGTTGATTTGTCAGAGGACAAACCATTCACAGAGACAAACTGATATCTTTCCGAAAAAAAGATCTAAACCAGGCCAGAACTTGTCCACGTAGACCAATCTCGGTTTCCAATCTCTCCAAAAGAATGTGGTGTCGATGGTATCAAAAGCAGCACTAAGGTCTAGGAGCACAAGGACAGATGCAGAGCCTCGGTCTGATGCCATTAAAAGGTCATTTTAGTGCCGTCTCAGTGCTATGATGGGGTCTAAAACCAGACTGAAGCATTTACATTGCGTATACATTGTTTGTCTTTAGGAAGGCAGTGAGTTGCTGCTCAACAGCCTTTTCTAAAAATGTTGAGAAGATTCGATAGAGGCCGATAGTTTTTTATATTTTCTGGGTCAAGGTTTGGCTTTTTCAAGAGAGGCTTTATTAATGCCACTTTTAGTGAGTTTTGTACACATCCGGTGGATAGAGAGCCGTTTATTATGTTCAACATAGCAGGGCCAAGCACAGGTTAGTTGGAATACGGTCCAGTATGCAGCTTGAAGGTTTAGAGTCCATGATTATTTTCATCATTGTGTCAAGAGATATACAGTAGTAATAAAACACTTGAGTGTCTCTCTTGATCCAAGGTCCTGGCAGAGTTGTGCAGACTCAGGACCAATGAGCTTTGAAGGAATACTCAGATTTAAAGAGGAGTCCGTAATTTGCTTTCTAATAATCATGATCTTTTCCTCAAAGAAGTTAATTAATTTATTACTGCATAAGTGAAAGCCATCCTCTCTTGGGGAATGCTGCTTTTATGTTAGCTTTGCGACAGTATCAAAAAGGAATTTAGGATTGTTCTTATTTTCCTAAATTAAGTTGGAAAAATAGGATGATCGAGCAGCAGTAAGGGCTCTTCGATACTGCACGGTACTGTCTTTCCAAGCTAGTCGGAAGACTTCTAGTTTGGTGTGGCGCCAGTTCCGTTCCAATTTTCTGGAAGCTTGCTTCAGAGCTCGGGTATTTTCTGTATACCAGGGAGCTAGTTTGTTATGAGAAATGTTTTTCATTTTTAGGGGTGCAACTGCATCTAGGGTATTGCGCAATGTTAAATTGAGTTCCTCAGTTAGGTGGTTAACTGATTTTTGTCCTCTGGCGTCCTTGGGTAGACAGAGGGAGTCTGGAAGGACATCGAGGAATCTTTGTGTTGTCTGTGAATTTATAGCACAACTTTTGATGTTCCTTGGTTGGGGTCTGAGCAGATTATTTGTTGCAATTGCAAACGTAACAAAATGGTGGTCCGATAGTCCAGGATTAGGAGGAAAAATATTAAGATCCACAACATTTATTCCATGGGACAAAACTAGGTCCAGAGTATGACTGTGACAGTGAGTAGGTCCAGAGACATGTTGGACAAAACCCACTGAGTCGATGATGGCTCCGAAAGCCTTTTGGAGTGGGTCTGTGGACCTTTCCATGTGAATATTAAAGTCAACAAAAATTAGAATATTATCTGCTATGACTACATGATCTGATAGGAATTCAGGGAACTCAATGAGGAACGCTGTATATGGCCCAGGAGGCCTGTAAACAGTAGCTATAAAAAGTGATTGAGTAGGCTGCATAGATTTCATGACTAGAAGCTCAAAAGACGAAACCGTCATTTTTTTTAAATAAATTGAAACTTGCTATCGTAAATGTTAGCAACATCTCCGCCTTTGCGGGATGCACGGGGGGGGGGGGGGGGGGGGGGGTATATGGTCACTAGTGTAGCCAGGAGGTGAGGCCTCATTTAAAACAGTAAATTAATCAGGCTTAAACCATGTTTCAGTCAAGCCAATCACATCAAGATTATGATCAGTGATTAGTTCATTGACTATAATTACCTTTGAAGTAAGTGATCTAACATTAAGTAGCCCTGTTTTGAGATGTGAGGTATCATGATCTCTTTCAATAATGACAGGAATGGAGGATCTCTGCCCAGGAATGGAGGATCTCTGCCTACCCTTGACCTGTCTTTGACCCCCTTTTTGATCCCTGTTTGGGTCAATAAACATCTGTGATTCTAGCTGTCTTCCTCTGGGTCTTATCCTGAGTTCTGATAGAAGGAGCGAAGGTGGGTATCATAACATGTCCAGCAATGTGATTGCAATGGTTTAGTGACCTCCCAAAATATTTTCATTCACTCTTCATTTACTATTTTTACAGCTTAATAAAAGTGTGTCATGCGACACAAGTACCCTCAATAAATCAATCAAATGTATTTATAAATCCCATTTAACATCAGCAGGCGTCACAAAGTGCTTATACAGAAACTGAGCCTAAAACCCCAAAGAGCAAGCAATGCAGATGTAGAAGCACGGTGGCTAGCAGCAACTCCCTAGAAAGGCAGGAACCTAGGAAGAGAGAGAGAGGGAGGGTCGAAACAGCAGGTCCGGGGCAAGGTAGCACGTCCGGTGAACAGGTTCAATAGGTTCTATAGCTGTAGACAGGACAGCAGAAACTGGATCAGCAGCACAACCAGTTGGACTGGGGATGGGGACAGCTAGAAGTCGTCAGGCCAGGTAGTCCTGAGGCATGACCCTAGGGCTCAGGTCCTCTGGGAGGGGAGAGAGAAAGAGAGATGGGAGACTTAGAGGTAAATTACCTAAGATCACACAGGACAACAGATAAGACTTACACCAGATATGACAGATTGACCCTAGGCGCCCAACACATAGACTATTGCAGCCTAGATACTGGAGACGAGAGAGGTGTCAGGAGACATTGTGGCCCCGTCCAAATTTACCCCCGACAGGGCCGACCAGGTAGGATATAACACCACCCACTTTGCCAAAGCACAGCCCCACACCGCCAAAGGTATATCAACAGACCACTAAATTACTACCTCAAGAAAAGGAAGAATATAGTCAACAAAGATCTCCCCCTCCGCAGAAGCCCGAGTACAGGAAGGATGGGAGAGCACAAGCAAGCCTTGTGGCACCTTCTCTGTAGCCCCAGCACCACCAGACAAAATGTTGACAGGTACGGTATCTGTATCGGTGACATGATAATGAAATTTGAAAGACAAGTGTAATATTTTCACATCGTTATAAACTCAGCAAAAAATGAAACGTCCTCTCACTGTCAACTGTCTTTATTTTCAGCAAACTTAACATGTGTAAATATTTGTATAAACAAGACAAGATTCAACAACTGAGACATAAACTGAACAAGTTCCACAGACATGTGACTAACAGAAATTGAATAATGTGTACCTGAACAAAGGGGGGTCAAAATCAAAAGTAACAGTCAGTATCTGGTGTGGCCACCAGCTGCATTAAGTACTGCAGTGCATCTCCTCCTCATGCACTGCATCAGATTTGCCAGTACTTGCTGTGAAATGTTACCCCACTCCTCCACCAAGGCACCTGCAAGTTCCCGGACATTTCTTGGGGGAATAGCCCTAGCCCTCACCCTCCGATCCAACAGGTCCCAGACGTGCTCAATGGGATTGAGATACGGGATCTTCGCTGGCCATGACAGAACACTGACATTCCTGTCTTGCCGGAAATCATGCACAGGACAAGCGGTGTGGCTGGTGGCATTGTCATGCTTGGAGGGTCATGTCAGGATGAGCCTGCAGGAAGGGTAATCTACAGTGCCTTGCGAAAGTATTCGGCCCCCTTGAACTTTGCGACCTTTTGCCACATTTCAGGCTTCAAACATAAAGATATAAAACTGTATTTTTTTGTGAAGAATCAACAACAAGTGGGACACAATCATGAAGTGGAACGACATTTATTGGATATTTCAAACTTTTTTAATAAATCAAAAACTGAAAAATTGGGCGTGCAAAATTATTCAGCCCCTTTACTTTCAGTGCAGCAAACTCTCTCCAGAAGTTCAGTGAGGATCTCTGAATGATCCAATGTTGACCTAAATGACTAATGATGATAAATACAATCCACCTGTGTGTAATCAAGTCTCTGTATAAATGCACCTGCACTGTGATAGTCTCAGAGGTCCGTTAAAAGCGCAGAGAGCATCATGAAGAACAAGGAACACACCAGGCAGGTCCGAGATACTGTTGTGAAGAAGTTTAAAGCCGGATTTGGATACAAAAAGATTTCCCAAGCTTTAAACATCCCAAGGAGCACTGTGCAAGCGATAATATTGAAATGGAAGGAGTATCAGACCACTGCAAATCTACCAAGACCTGGCCGTCCCTCTAAACTTTCAGCTCATACAAGGAGAAGACTGATCAGAGATGCAGCCAAGAGGCCCATGATCACTCTCGATGAACTGCAGAGATCTACAGCTGAGGTGGGAGACTCTGTCCATAGGACAACAATCAGTCGTATATTGCACAAATCTGGCCTTTATGGAAGAGTGGCAAGAAGAAAGCCATTTCTTAAAGATATCCATAAAAAGTGTTGTTTAAAGTTTGCCACAAGCCACCTGGGAGACACACCAAACATGTGGAAGAAGGTGCTTTTTGGCAACAATGCAAAACGTTATGTTTGGCGTAAAAGCAACACAGCTGAACACACCATCCCCACTGTAAAATATGGTGGTGGCAGCATCATGGTTTGGGTCTGCTTTTCTTCAGCAGGGACATGGAAGATGGTTAAAATTGATGGGAAGATGGATGGAGCCAAATACAGGACCATTCTGTAAGAAAACCTGATGGAGTCTGCAAAAGACCTGAGACTGGGACGGAGATTTGTCTTCCAACAAGACAATGATCCAAAACATAAAGCAAAATCTACAATGGAATGGTTCAAAAATAAACATATCCAGGTGTTAGAATGGCCAAGTCAAAGTCCAGACCTGAGTCCAATTGAGAATCTGTGGAAAGAACTGAAAACTGCTGTTCACAAATGCTCTCCATCCAACCTCACTGAGCTCGAGCTGTTTTGCAAGGAGGAATGGGAAAAAATGTCAGTCTCTCGATGTGCAAAACTGATAGAGACATACCCCAAGCGACTTACAGCTGTAATCGCAGCAAAAGGTGGCGCTACAAAGTATTAACTTAAGGGGGCTGAATAATTTTGCACGCCCAATTTTTCAGTTTTTGATTTGTTAAAAAAGTTTGAAATATCCAATAAATGTCGTTCCACTTCATGATTGTGTCCCACTTGTTGTTGATTCTTCACAAAAAAATACAGTTTTATATCTTTATGTTTGAAGCCTGAAATGTGGCAAAAGGTCGCAAAGTTCAAGGGGGCCGAATACTTTCGCAAGGCACTGTATTTTATTCTCCAAAGATTGCACGTTTGCTAGCAGAATGGAAGGAAGTGGAGGTTTATTCAATCGCTTACACATTTTCAAAAAGTAGCCTGTCCTCTGGGCCATTTTTCTCTGCCTCCTCTTCACTCAAATCATGTGGATCTGGGCCTGTTTCTGAGAAAGCAGTATATAACTCGCGTTGGAATCGTCAGACTTGTTAACGGAAAAAAAGGATTATGCCAGTCCGTTGTGAGTAATCGCAGTCCTGATGTCCAGAAGTTATGTTCGGTCATAAGAGATGGTAGCGGCAACATTATGTCAAAAAATAAGTTACAAACAACGCCTTCTTCTCTAGTGCCATTGTTATCCTGCAATTCCCTAGAAGATAGGAACATCTTCGAGACGAGTACAATGGCTCCATTGAACAAGGACAACCATATCTACTTGTGCTAGCAAGATCCTGCAATCGGCGAAACAAAAAGGCCACGGTAATTGCTAATAAACATGGCTTCATTCATTTTTTAATCAGACAGCAGGCTCAATCAACCAATGACGTAGAGTCATTGGTTGAACTCTCCCGGCACAAAAATGCCGGGAGAGTTCAAAGTTTCCTTTAAGGGCATGGCCTTTTGAATAAAAGCCTTCCTGTTTCTATCATTCAGGGATCCCCTTACAATGTGCTGGCCGGCGTACCTTGGGAGGACGGGAGCGTGATGGTGTTTTCTTGTTTTACAAAGTAAGCATGTAAAATAGGAATGATTGTAAATGTAGTGTTTTTATTCCACCTAGACCTGCTCTCTTTCTCGCTGGACACGCCCTCCAGGAGTGTTGCAACACATTATTATTGCCTGTTTGAGTATTTGAATGAAGCTTATAAACCTAGTGATGTGTGTTTCAGAATTCTGATATTGCTATTTTTTAAAAGTCTGTCTTGTAGGACAGTTGTACGGCACTCCTGAAGCTGAAAATAATGTATAGAAATAATGCAGGCCTGCTTCTTAACACAGCGCGCATCCAACCCGGAAGCCAGCCGCACCAATGTGTCGGAGGAAACACTGTGCACCTGGCAACCTTGGTTAGCGCACACTGCGCCCGGCCCGCCACAGGAGTCGCTGGTGCGCGATGAGACAAGGATTTCCCTACCGGCCAAACCCTCCCTAACCCGGACGACGCTAGGCCAATTGTGCGTCGCCCCACGGACCTCCCGGTCGCGGCCGGTTACGACAGAGCCTGGGCGCGAACCCAGTCTCTGGTGGCGCAGCTGGCGCTGCAGTACAGCGCCCTTAAGATCCATATTTTTTTTTGTTGTTGACGTATCTACTGTAGACAAGCTGGGCAATGTTTGTTCATTGTCTCCACGTTTCCACAGTAACATCTATTTACATGACTTGATGAAACTTTGAAACTAAGTGACAAGCATTATGAAACACTTTCCAGACACTGGCTCTTGCCATAACTTATTTGACAGATAAATATCAGCTAGATTGGATAGCCAGCTTCAGCTATCACCAAGTTATGCTAGCTGGCTTCTGTAAGCGCAGGCTTTAGCCTACACATAGAACTGAATTAGCTGACCATCTTGTGATGGTGAGTCCGTCAGGAGGGGAGAAGTCATCAACTTCAAAATGTTGTTCTCTCCATAGCAAAGCCAGCTTAGTTTACCTTGCTGTATTCACTTCTGCCCTTGTTTGTTGTGATTGAATGGCAAAGACACACCCAAGAAACATCCACATCAAACCACACCGCCAAGACAACTCTCATTTGCCTTCTGTCAGGGCAGCTAGCATTTTTTAAAGAGCAATGATGAAAAGTTAGGCCTAATCAGAAAGTGCAGTTGAGCTTTAAATGCCTGAACTTAACGTCAAAAGTTGAAAAAAATCTCTCATCTCTTATTCAGGCTGGGTGGATGTGCCTTAAGATACACATGCAAAACACACACACGCACACACACACAAACACACACAAACACCCACACAGCGCTGTGCCTTGAGATATGCGTTTTGCTGAGCCACGGCAGTGTGCTTAATTTCCAACCAGTTTTTAGCTGATCATTATGTTTTATTAAAGCACCTCAGTTCATTATATAAAATCCTATCCGTTGGCTGGAATAAAAGCCTCCACAAATCAAAAGCCAAGGGTCTCTAATATCCTTTGACAGTGCACAGGGGTTGCTGAACAAACAAGATTGGAATACTGTCCCTACAACTCTATTTTGTCAACACAAATTGATAAATACCAGATATATACTGAACAAAACTATAAACACAACATGCAACAATTGAACATGTTTACTGAGTTACAATTCATATAAGGAAATCAGTCAATTGAAATAAATGAATTAGGTCCTAAACTATGGATTCCACATGACTGGGAATACAGATACGCCTCTGTTGGTCACAAATACCTTGTTGTCCCACTTCTCTTCAATGGCTGTGGGAAGTTGCTGGATATTGGAGGGAACTGGAACATGCACGTTGATCCAGAGCATCCCACACATGATCAATGGGTGACATGTCTGGTGAGTATGCAGGCCATGGAAGAACTTGGACATTTTTAGCTTCCAGGAATTGTGTACAGATCCTTGCGACATGGGGCTGGGCATTATCATTCTGAAACATGAGGTGATGTACTGCCAAATTCTCTAAAACAACGTTGGAGGAGGCTTATGGTAGAGATATTTAATTATCAGGCAACAGCTCTGGTGGATATTCCTGCAGTCGGCATGCCAATTGCACGCTCCCTCAAAACATCTTTGGCATTGTGCTTTGTGACAAAACTACACATTTTAGAGTGGCCTGTTGTTGTCCCCAGCACAAGGGCTACCTTTCTAATGATCATGCTGTTTAATTAGCTTCTTGATATGCCACACCTGTCAGTTGAATGGATAATCTTGGCAAAGTAGAAATGCTCACTAACAGGGATGTAAACAAATGTGTGCACAACATTTGAACGAAATAAGCTTTTTGTGCATCTGGAACATTTTATTTCAGCTCATGAATCATGGGACCAACACTTTACATGTTGCGTTTAAATGTTTGTTCAGTCTATATACCTATCCCAATCAGTGTGTATCACAACAAGAAATAGCTCTTTATTTATAGCCCAAGAAAGAAATGTATAGTCTACTACTCAAGAGATCGTCCATTTGCTCCTGGCCTACTTGGCACCAGTCCATTGTTTAGCCTCAACCTGGGGAAAAGTTCGTACTGAGTCTGCTTCCCTGCCCCACGGCCGATCGGAATTCAGCCCGTGTCCCTAACCAAGCCCCCTACAGCACTGTCCTGTGTATCCACAAACAAACGCAACCACACACCAATGGGACCACCCTGTCACACACACACACACTTCTTTAATATTTAATCAAGAACAACAGAGAAGCAAATCACATCAGTTGCAAACGCATGCTAGATCATATTGTCTGATCCAATACCATGCTCCTGCATTGCTATCAATTACAACTTTGACACCCGACTAATTCGTTTTTGAGGCTGGATTGGTAATTTGATTTCGGCCTCACTCACTTGATTTCCCTTACCCATTAATTTAATTTGCACGAGCCCATCAGCGGATGGAGCACATGTTGAGTCACCAGTGTCCCTCTGCTCGTCTTGGCCTGGCCTTATTAATGCCGGGAGGAGCCAAGAGCAACCCAGCCTCAAACTATCACACTCAGAGTGTTGCTAACCCAGCCCAGCACTGCTCTCTCTAACTCTCTCTCTCTCTATCATCTCAGTGTGACTATCCCTGGGGTTGGCTTCTCAATTCACCTCATCTGACCTTATCTACATCTAATTTGTGTACGTGCTTATGCATATCAAGTCAGCCTCAGTGCCACTGTCATTGTTTGTGTAGCTAGTTTGTGGTGACTAGCTATAGCCATGCTTACTTACTGTATTGTCAATTTATATAGGATGTATAGTGTAACGGCTTTCTTCCTGGGAAGGAGAGGAGGACCAAAACGCAGCGTAGTTGAAGTTCATGGTTCTTTAATAAGAGACACTTAACATGAGCAAACTACAAAACAATAAACGTGGCAAAACCAAAACAGCCCTATCGGGTGCAGAAAACACAAAGACAAGGAACAACCACCCACAAAACGCAACACAAAACAGGCTACCTAAATATGGTTCCCAATCAGAGACAATGACTAACACCTGCCTCTGATTGAGAACCATATCAGGCCAAACATAGAAATAGACAAACCAAACACACAACATAGAATGCCCACCCAGCTCACATCCTGACCAACACTAAAACAAGGAAAACACAAAATAACTATGGTCAGAACGTGACAGTATAGGATGATGCTGTGTTCTTCAACTAAATGTTAAAGTTAGGTTTGGGGGAGAGTAAACTCATCCTGAATCTGTGCCTCTTAGTTATTTATGGGTGACTTCAGGAGCTGTCAATTTTTCAGCAAAGGAATTTTGGTGCGGGTGTGTCATGACACATCAAAGCGTGTGTGAAAGTATGAGTGCGTATGTATGTGTGTGTGCACGTGTGCCTGTGCGCGTGTGTGTAATATGGCCCGGGGAGACATGTTTAGTGAAAACAGCAGGCAGTAAGATAATTAGAGTTAGTTAATAGGTCTGGTCTATTTATAAAAACAATGATCAAGCACAGATATACTGTCATTAATGTAAGATGAGTCTATCTGAGACTTAACTGCAAGTGTTGAAGGACTTTAAACACTGCCCATATTAGTAGAAATCTGCATGACAATCAAGCTACAAAGCCACTTGTAACATATGAACAACAATATAATTTATTAAAAATGATTTGAAAAAAATAATTATTTATAACTCAATAACTCCCCATTTAAAGTAATACACATGTCTTTAATATTAATGACACATAACATGATGAATGTCATGTAAGAAGAAAGGAGTGCTATTGCAATTTTTATGAGGATACATGTCTGGAACAACGTTAAATCCCAAGAGGAATCTTCCCACTGCTACTAACACTGGTGTTGGAAGCATGTCCCATGTCCTAATTCTAAAACAGGCAGAGAGGTCATTTGAGAGTCTCCTCTGTATTTCATAATGCTCCGCGTAGTGAATCTCATTTCCTTTCCATATGGCTTGTTAGCGGCAAAGAGTGACTGATAAAGGAAATCCAAACAATGATGAGGTTTTAGTCTCGCTTGGATGGCTAGCGTAATGTCACTTGTCTGTGTGTGTGTGTGTGTGGGGGGAGGGGGGGGTATTCTGTCTTTGTTAGAACTACTGTCATCCCTGTGTCCACACTGTCAGTAGCATTAACTGTCACGGCCTTTAAAGTCTACAAAGCATTTGGTGTTAAGTGGTGCATGTCAGCAAAATTATTGAGGAAGTATTTAACTATTCAAACACATATTGAGCCTCATCTTGACACAGAAGAGTTATAAACGGTCCCCTGAGGGCATAGATTACATTTAGATTAAACAGGTAAAGATTGACATTTTCACCATGCGGGAGATCATTATGCAGATGTTACATATGAAATCCCATTCATTACCTAAAATACCCATCACTATATTTGCATTCTGTACAACAGGAATAACTAAAAGTACCATTTCAAAAGTGCTTCTTGGGGTTTTCCTCTCCTGTAAAATGTTACACAGTAGGCTAATATACCAAATACAAATCAAATGGTATTGGTCACAAACACATATTTAGCAGATGTTATTGCGGGTGTAGCTAAATGCTTGTGTTCCTTGTTCCAACAGCGCAGTAGTATCTAACAATTCACAACAATTCAAATCTAAAAGTAAAAGAATGGAATTAAGAAATATATAAATATTAGGACGAGCAATGTCGGAGTAGCATTGACTAAAATACAGTAGAACGGAATACAGTATACACATATGAAATGAGTAAAGCAGTATGTAAACATGATTAAAGTGGCTAGTGTTCCATTATTCAAGTGACCAGTGATTCCATGTCTATGTACTGTATATAGGGCAGCAGCCTCTAAGGTGCAGTAACCAGGTGGTAGCTGGCTAGTGATAGCAAAGGGGTAATACAGAGGGGTACAGGATGGGTGGAGACAGTGATGGTAATAACTCAGTCATGGCTTGTGCATCAATACACCCTGGAAGACTATAATGCCTCTTCATAAATGAAATTGGAGGAAAGTGCATTTGTTTGTCATAATAAGAAGAGATAATTAATGTAATCGATTCACATCTATCTGTAAGAACCCCAACTTCGAAAAATCACATTACTTTTATCACATTTAAAAACTTGAAGTTAGTTTCTGGGAGCCGTAACATAGTTAGGGTTTGACTGCGGAGAGACAGGGAGACGGAGAGAAAGGGCTGGCTCTGTTGTGTGATTGATGAGTGCTCACTGGGCAGACTATTAAAAACACTGCAGCTCTCATATTCTTCCTACAATGGCAATAAACACATCCACAGCACTGAAACCAAAATGACTAATTTAGGGAACGAAAATGTTTGGATGTGTGCGTTTGTGTGTAGGTATGTTTAATACAACTCTAGAGAAATCGAACGTATCAGCATGTACACAGTTAGATGTGCTGCACACACAAAACACGCACACATTTCCATTAAAAACATTCAAGATTCTATTTGTTTATGTACAGGGATGCTGTTATTTGACCTCTGGTAATCAACAAGGCCTTGAGACAAGGACATCAATTAATAATGCAAATCATGCCCCTTACACATACACAGAGAGGAAATAGCTTTTCATATTAAACATTTCACATCAAATTCACGTCTAAGCAATTTTAAATACACACTCTCTGGGACTTTGTTAATTATGTGTCATTATGCAGGCGTGTATCAATCTGAAGGTATTACATGGGATTTGAATGAAGGAACATTGAAAGAGGTGGTGGCGACAATAGACTGGGTTTCAGTAGGAACCTCTTCAGAGACGACGGTGGTGGAGGAGACAATAGACTGGATTTCAATAGGAATCTCTTCAGAGACAACGGAGCAAATTTGTGAAAAATACCTTCATTCTCCAATGAGAGAGAAGGGGAGAGAGAGAGAGAGAGAGAAAGAGAGAGAGAGAGAGCGAGAGAGAGAGAGAGAGAGAGAGAGAGAGAGAGAGAGAGAGAGAGAGAGAGAGAGAGAGAGAGAGAGAGATGATGACGATACAGATGTATGATGCTATTAGCAGAGCAGACAGGATTTACCTGCAGATTGTGTAGGATGAGAGCTTAATCGCCCAGTAATGAGGACTAAGTGCCGCTCTGTGTTGAGGAACAATATTCAGCTGTGGACAGTAATAAAGTCAGCATAATTGGCTAAAAGGCTCATTTTCACATAATGCTTTCTGCACGTGTTGTTTTGTCCTCTAGTCATATTTGTTTGTACCTAAATATCATTAATAAGCTGCTAAGGGACTGTAAGTTATTAACACTGGTGTAAGCGAACTAAGTAAAAATATTTGAAGTACTACTTAAGTAGTTTTCTGGTGTATCTTTAAATGGCACTGCCTTTTTTACGTGACACTCCCTGATGGCTTGCAAAAAAAATATTGAGGATATATCCTTTTCAAATTTATTTGATTTCATTCCATTATATTGTTGTTAAATCATTATTATATAGGCTAAATCTATGGATAGTAGCCTATAATTTTTCTGACAAACAGGTAGCCCTACCTCTTATTTCAAGCCCTCTTGCTGTAAAGTCAATTTAAAATGAAAAGAAGTTTAAATGAATTAGGCTTTCTCAAATTAGCCTACTTTCCGCACCCATGCGCTGTCCATCTCAAATGGATTGTCTCCCTCTCAAACTGAACATGACATCAATAGCCAGTGCGCACAGATACTGTATATAGAATTATTTGGACAAATCAAAAATACACAGCTAAGCCATTGGTTACAACAAGTGTAGACTTTACTGTGAAATGCTTAGTTACAAGCCTTTAACCAACAGTGCAGTTCAAGAAGAAGAAAATATTTACCAAGTAGACTAAAATATAAAGTAATAATAAAGAGTAACAATAAGAATAACAATAACAAGGCTATCTATATACAGGGGCCACCGAGTCAGTGTGCACTGGTATAGGCTCGTTGAGGTAATCTGTACATGTAGGTGGGGACAAAGTGACAATGCATAGGTAACAAACAAACAGCGAGTAGCAGCAGTGTACAAGAGGGGGTGGTGTCAATGTAAATTCTCCGGTGGCAATTTTCATGAAATGTTCAGCAGTCTAATGGCTTGGGGGTAGAAGCTGTTGAGAAGCCTTTTGGTCCAAGACTTGGCGCTCCGGTACCGCTCTGACAATTTTATGGGCTTTCCTCTGACACCGCCTATTATATAGGTCTTGGATGGCAGGAAGCTTTGCCCCAGTGATGTACTGGGCCGTGTGCACTACCCTCTGTAGCGCCTTACGGTAAGATGCCGAGCAGTTGCCATACCAGGCGGTGATGCAACCAGTCAGGATGCTCTCGATGGTGCAGCTGTAGAACCTTTTGAGGATCTGGGGGCCCATGACAAATCTTTTCAGTCTCCTGAGGGGGAAAATATTTTGCCGTTCCCTCTTCATGACTGTCTTGGTATGTTTGGACCATGATAGTTCGTTGGTGATGTTGACACACCAAGGAACTTGAAACTATCGACCCGCTCCACTACAGCCCCGTCGATGTTAATGGGGGCCTTTCGGCCCTCCTTTTCCTGTAGTCCACGACCAGCTCCTTTGTCGTGCTCACATTGAGGGTGAGGTTGTTGTCCTGGCACCACACTGCCAGTTCTCTGACCTCCTCCCTATAGGCTCATCGTTGTCGGGGATCCTTGTTTTTTGAAGTAGGAGTTGAGCAGGGTCTGTTTTGTTTACCTCTGAATCAGAAGACTGACTATACCGGCACACTTTACAGTGACAAAACAAGGGTTATGACACATTTTTTCATTGTTGTGTCGTCAGAAAACTTAATGATGGTGTTGGAGTTGTGTTTGGCCATGCAGTTGTGGGTGAACAGGGAGTACAGAAGAGGACTAAGTACACACCCCTGAGGGGCCCCAGTTTTAAGGATCAGCGTGGCAGACGTATTGTTGCCTACTCTTACCACTTGGGGCCGGCCCGTCAGGAAGTCCAGGATCCAGTTGCAGGTGTCCCAGAGTCCTTAACTTAGTGATGAGCTTTGTGGGCACTATGGTGTTGAACACTGAGCTGTAGTTGATGAACAGCATTCTCACGTAGGTGTTCCTTTTGTCCAAGTGAGAAAGGGCGGTGTGGGGTGCGATTGAGATTGCGTAATCTGTGGATCTGTTGGGGCGGTATGCGAATTGGAATGGGTCTACGGTGTCCGGGAGGATGCTGTTGATGTGAGCCATGACCAACATTTCAAAGCACTTCATGGCTACCAACGTGAGTGCCACGGGGCGGTAATCTTTTAGGCAGGTTACCTTCACTTCCTTGGGCACAGGGACTATGGTGGTCTGCCTGAAACATGTAGTTACTACAGACTCTTGAAAATGTCAGTGAAGACACTTGCCAGTTGATCCGCCCATGCTTTGAGTACATGTCCTGGTAATCCATCTGGCCCAGCGGATTTGTGAATGTTGACCTGTTTAAAAGTTTTGTTCACATTATCTACCGAGAGCGTTATCACACAGTCATCCAGAACAGCTGGTGATCTCGTGCATGCTTCAGTGTTGCTTGCCTCGAAGCGAGCATAAAAGGCATTAAGCTCGTCTGGTAGGCTCGCGTCACTGGGCTGCTTGCGTCTGGGTTTCCCTTTGTAGTCCGTAGTAGTTTTCAAGCCCTGCGACATCCGACGAGCGTCAGAGCCAGTGTAGTACGATTCAATCTTAATCCTGTAATGATGCTTTGCTTGTTTGATGGTTCGTCTGAGGGCATGAGGGCATGGCGGGATTCATTTAAGTGTCCGGATTAGTCTCCCACTCCTTGAAAGTGGCAGCGGATGTTGCCTGTAATCCATGGCTTCTGTTTGAGATATGTACGGGGACAAAGTTGTTGATGCACTTATTTATGAAGCCAATGACTGAGGTGGTGTATTCCTCAATGACATTGGATGAATCCCAGAACGTTTTCCAGTCTGTGCTGGCAAAACAGTCCTGTAGTGTAGCATCCGCGTTATCTGACCAGTTCCGTATTGAGCGAGTCACTGGGACTTCCTGCTTTAGTTTTTGCTTGTAAGCAGGAATCAGGAGGATAGAATTGTGGTCAGATTTGCCAAATGGAGGGCGGGGGAGAGCTTTGTATGTGTTTCTGTGTGTGGAGTAAAGGCTGTCTAGGATAATTTTTTCCGTGGTTGCACATGTGACATGCTGGTAAAAATTTGGTAAAACTGATTTAATTTGCCTGCATTAAAGTCCCCGGCCACTAGGAGCGGCACTTCTGGGTTAGGATTTTCTTCTTTGCTCATGGCCTTATATAGTTAGTTGAGAATGATCTTATGATGATCGGTGCATGGAAAATCCCGCCAGCTCTATATTGTCCGTTTCTTCGTTCAGTCACATCACGGTGAAACAGGATGTTACAGTTTTTAATGTCCTGTTGGTTGGATAATATTAATAATAGGTCATCAATTTTATTTTCTAGCGATTGCACGTTAGCAAGGAGAATGGAAGGCACTGAGAGTTTATTCGCTCGCCTCCTACTTCTCAGAAGGATCCCCGATCTGCGTCCCCTTTTCTGACATCTTTTCTTCACGCAAAAGGCGTGGATCTGGGTTCCAGGTTCCAGTGAAAGCAGTAAATCCTTCTTGTCGGACTCGTTAAAGGAAAACGTTTCTTCCAGTCCATGGTGAGTAATCGCTTTCCAGAAGTTATTTTTGGTCATAAGAGACGGTAGCAGCAACATCATGTACACAATAAGTTAAAATATATGCTACACAAAACACCCCAAAATTTGCACAATTGGTTGGGAGAATGTAAAACGTCAGCCATGTTCTTCGGCGCCATCTTTTTCAGGGTCTGTAATAACGCCTCTAGCACTGAGATGCAGTGCATTAGACCACTGCGTGAACGGCAGAGAATCGTGGATGAGGGGCAGTATTGGGGACACCTCAAGATATGATAAGCAAGTTATTCTACAACAATAAGCAATATTGAAATGCAATCGATTACATGACCCTCCACTAGACTAAATAAAATAAATACTAAACCCTCTCCCTGACTGATATTGAAAAACATGGTCCCCCCCATTTTTCTTCGGGTCCCAGTTCAGAAAATGTTAAATGGTCACTAAGTGAATAGAACACACAGAGAATACAGTGCATTTGGTAAGTATTCAGACCCCTTGACTTTTTCCACGTTTTGTTAAGTTACAGCCTTATCCAAAAATGTATCAACAAAAAAATCCTCATCAATCTACACAGAATACCCCATAATGACAAAGCAAAAACAGGTTTTTAGAAATCTTTGCATATTTATTAAAAATAAAAAATTCAATATCACATTTACGTAAGTATTCAGACCCTTTACTCAGTACTTTCTTGATGCCCCTTTTGCAGCGATTACAGCCTTGAGTATTCAGACCCTTCACTCAGTACTTTGCTGAAGCACCTTTGGCAGCGATTACAGCATCGAGTCTTCTTGGGTATGACGCTACAAGCTTGGCACACCTGTATTTGGGTAATTTCTCCCATTCTTCTCTGCAGATCCTCTCAAGTTCTGTCTGGTTGGATGGGGCCCGTCGCTGCACAGTTATTTTCAGGTCTCTCCAGAGATGAACGATCGGGTTCAAGTCCGGACTCTGGCTGGGCCACTAAACAACTTTCAGAGACTTGTCCCGAAACCACTACTGCGTTGTCTTGGCTGTGTGCTTAGGGTCATTGTCCTGTTGGAATGTAAATATTTTCCCCAGTCTGAGGTCCTGGGGGCTCTGGAGCAGGTTTTCATCAATAATCTCTCTGTACATTTCTCTGTTTGTCTTTCCCTCGATCCTGACTAGTCCCCAGTCCATACGGCTGAAAAAGATCCCCACATCATGATGCTTCCACCACCATGATTCACCGTAGGGATGATGCCAGGTTTCCTCCAGACGTGACGCTTGGCATTCAGGCCAAAGAGTTCAATCTGGTTTCATCAGACCAGAAAATCTTGTTTCTCATGGTTTGAGAGTCGTTTAGGTGCTGTCACGTGTCTTTTACTGAGGAGTGGCTTCCATCTGGCCATGCTACCATAAAGGCCTGATTGGTGGAGTGCTGCAGAGATGGTTGTCCTTCTGGAAGGTTCTCCCATCTCCACAGAGGAACTCTGGAGCTCTGTCAGAGTGACCATCAGATTCTTGATTATCTCCCTGACTAAGGCCCTTCTCCCCAGATTGCTCAGTTTGGCCGGGCGGTCAGCTCTAGGAAGAGTCTTTTGTGGTTCCAAACATCTTCCATTTAAGAGTTATAGAGACCGCTGTGTTCTTTTTTGGTACCCTTCCCCAGATCTGTGCTTCGACACAATCCTGTCCAAGAGCTCTACTGACAATTCCATGCTTGTTTTTTCTCTGACATGCACTGTCAACTGTGGGACCTTATATAGACGTGTGTGCCTTTCCAAATCATGTCCAATCGATTAAATTTACCACAGGTGGACTCCAATCAAGTTGTAGAAACATCTCAAGGATGAGATGAGGACACAGGATGCACCTGAGCTCAATTTCAATTCTCTTAGCAAAGGGTCTGAATACTAATGTAAATAAATGGTATTTATTTCTAATACGTTTGCAAAATTTTCTGAAAACCTGTTTTCACTTTAAGGCTGTAACATAACAAAATGTGAAAAAAGTCAAGGGGTCTGAATACTTTCCGAATGCACTATAGGTCCCCTTTCTTCTCTTCATCTTCTTCCTCCCTCTTTCTCTCTTTTATAATAAGTCCTGGTGATTCAATAGCCTAGTTAATCTTTACATGACTTTTAACACATTATCTCGGTTTTGCTAAGTCTGTCAGGAACCCAACTATCGGAGGCAGCGATCTCTCTTTCGGCTGCTGCTGACAACAAGTGCTGTAAGTTGTTCTTCTACATCATAATAATTATGTATACTGTAATTCTGATAAAGGTTAAACGGTAAATACTGATAAATGGTACCGGAGCATCGGCTCTCGGACCAACAGGCTCCGAGACAGCTTCTACCCCTAACCATAAGACTGCTAAATAGCCTGACTGCTAAATATCCAGTTAAAAATACAGACAGGAAAATTGTGAAATTCACACGTGGTCATCCCTACTGGCTACGGTCTGGCGGACTCATTAACACAAGTGCGTCTTTTGTAAATAATGTCTGAGTGTTGGAATGTGTCCCTGGCTATCCGTCATTTTTTTAAACAAGAAAATGGTGCCATCTGCTTTGCTTAATATAAGGAATTTGAAATGATTTATACTCTTACCTCTACATTTGATACTTAAGTATATTTTAGCAAATAAATGTACTTTTGATTATTAAGTAAATTTAATACAAAATACTTTTAGACTTTTACTCTTTAAAAGTCTTATTTTACTGGGTGACTTTCATTTTTACTTGAGTAACTTTCTATTAATGTCACGCCCTGATCTGTTTCACCTGTCCTTGTGCTTGTCTCCACTCCCTCCAGGTGTCACCCATCTTCTCCACTTATCCTCTGGGTATTTATCCCTATGTTCTCTGTCTGTCTGTGAAGGTTTGTCTTGTTTGTTCAAGCCTACCAGTGTTTTATGTCTCAGCTCCTGCTTTTTCCAGTCTCTCATTTCTCATCCTCCTGGTTTTGACCCCTGCCTGTCCTGACCCTGTACCCACCCGCCTGACCACTCTGTCTGTTCCTGACCCTGAGCCTGCCTGCTGTCCTGTACCATTGCCTCTACTCTGGATTATCAACCCCTGCATGCCTTGACTTGTCATTTGCCTGCCCCTGTTGTTACAATAAACATTGTTACTTCACACAGTCTGCACTTGGGTCTTACATTGACTCCTGATAATTAAGGTATCTATACTTTTACTCAAGTCTCATAATTGGGTACTTTTCCCCCCACTGCACACTACCTTCTGTAGCACCATACGGTCATATGCCGAGCAGTTGCCATATCAGGTGGTGATGCAACCGATCAGGATACTCTCGATGGTGGAACTCTCGATGGTGCAGCATGGGGACCCATGCCAAATCTTTTCAGCCTCCTGAGGGGAAAATGGTGTTGTCGTGCCCTCTTCATAACTGTCTTTGTGTGTTTGGACCATGATAGTTTGTTGGTAATGGGGACACCATGTAAGGGTCGATGCTGGTAGAGACAAGAAGCAGGTCAGGGAGTGAACATTTAATGGCAACGGACATGGAACAGGACAGGAGAGCGTCTGGACGTGAACACGTAACATTAATGCAGACACAGGGAACAAAAGGGGGAGCAGACAGTTATAGACAGAAAAGGAGGGGCAATCAACAAAGGGAAGGAGTCCAGGTGAATCCAATTAACGCTGCTGCGTGTAATGACGGTGACAGGTGTGCGTACTGAAGGGAAGCCTGGCGCCAGCGAGCGCCAGAGTGGGAGTGCGGGAGCAGGCGTGACACACCAAGGAACTTGAAACTCTCGACCCGCTCCACTACAGCCACGTCGATGTTAATGGGGCCTGTTTGGCCCTCCTTTTCCTATAGTCAACAATCAGCTCCTTTGTCTTGCTCACATTGTGGGAGGGGTTGTTGTCCTGGCACCCCACTGCCAGGTCTCTGACCTCCTCTCTATAACCTGTCTCATCAATGTCGGTGATCAAGCCTGCCACTGTTGTCTCGTCAGCAAACTTAATGAGGGTGTTGGAATTGTGAATTTCTAAATAAATCACAGACAGTGTCACCGGCAAAGCACCCCCACACCATCACACCTCCTCCTCCATGCTTCACGGTGGGAACCACAAATGCCGAGATCATCCGTTCACCTATTCTGCATCTCACAAAAACACGGCGGATGGAAACAAAAATCACAAATTTGGACTCAAAGGACAGATTTCATCGGGTAAATGTCCATTGCTCGTGTTTCTCGGCCCAAGCAAGTCTCTTATTCTTATTGGTGTCCTTTAGTAGTGGTTTCTTTGCAGAAATTTGACCATGAAGGCCTGATTCACGTAGACTCCTCTGAACAGTTGATGTTTGGATGTTTCTGTTGATGTTCAGATGTTCCTGTTACTTGAACTCTGTGAAACATTTATTAACTCTGTGGCTGCAGTTTCTGGGGCTGGTAACTCTAATTAACTTATGCTCTGCAGCAGAGGTAACTCTCGGTCCTCATGAGAGCCAGTTTCATCATAGCCCTTTATGTTTTCTGCGACAGCACTTGAAGAAATGTTCTAAGTTCTTGCCATTTTCTGGATTGACTGACCATCATGTCTTAAAGTAATGATGGACTGTCATTTCTCTTTGCTTATTTAAGCTGTTCTTGCCATTATATGGACTTGGTATTTTACCAAATAGGGCTATCTTCTGTACACCACCCCTTCCTTGTCAAAACACAACTGATTGGCTCGAACGCATATATAAAAAAATCAATTCCACAAATTAACTTTTAACAAGGCACACCTGTTAGTTGAAATGCATTCCAAGTGACTACCTCGTGAAGCTGGTTGAGAGAATGCCGAGAGTGTGCAAAGCTGTAATCAAGGTGAACGGTGGCTGCTTTGAAGAATCTCAAAAATAAAATATATTTTGATTTATTTAACACTTTTTTTTGTTTTTACATGATTCCATATGTGTAATTTCATAGTTTTGATGTCTTCACAATGTAGAAAATAGTAAAATAAAGAAAAACCCTTGAATGAGTATGTGTGTCCAAATTGTTAACTGGTAACGTATTTTTACACTCATCATTTGCTGATTCTACTCTGTTCTTATTTTCACTCTTATTATTCTATCCTGATGCCAACTTTCATGCACATATCTACCTCAAACACCTCTTACCTCTTTACATTGATATGTTACTGGTACACCCTGTATGTACAGTTGAAGTCGGAAGTTTACATGCACTTAGGTTGGAGTCATTAAAACTTGTTTTTCAACCCCTCCACAAATGTCTTGTTAACAAATTTTGGTTTTGGCAAGGCAGTTAGGACATCTACTTTGTGCATGACACAAGTATTTTTTTCCAACAATTGTTTACAGACAGATTATTTCACTTATAATTCACTGTATCACAAATCCAGTGGGTCAGAAGTTTACATACACTAAGTTGACTCTGCCTTTAGCAGCTTGGAAAATTCCAGAACATGGCTTTGGAAGCTTCTGATAGGCTAATTGACATAATTTGAGTCAATTGGAGGTGTACCTGTGGATGTATTTCAAGGCCTACCTTCAAACTCAGTGCCTCGTTGCTTGACATCATGGGAAAATAAAAAGAAATCATCCAAGACCTCAGAAAAAAAACAAGTCTGGTTCATCCATGGGAGCAATTTCCAAACGCCCGAAGGTACCATGTGCTGTATAAACAATAGTATGCAAGTATAAACACCATAGGACCACAGAGCCGTCATACCGCTCAGGAAGGAGTTCTTTCTCCTAGAGATGAACGTACTTTGGTGAGAAAAGTGCAAATCAAATCAAATTAATTTATATAGCCCTTCGTACATCAGCTGATATCTCAAAATGCTGTACAGAAACCCAGCCTAAAACCCCAAACAGCAAGCAATGCAAGTGTAGAAGCACAGTGGCTAGGAAAAACTCCCTAGAAAGGCCAAAACCTAGAAAGAAACCTAGAGAGGAACCAGGCTACTAGGGGTGGCCAGTCCTCTTCTGGCTGTGCAGTGTGGAGATTATAACAGAACATGGCCAAGATGTTCAAATGTTCATAATTGACCAGCATGGTCAAATAATAATAATCACAGTAGTTGTCGAGGGTGCAGCAAGTCAGCACCTCAGAAGGAAATGTCAGTTGGCTTTTCATAGCCGATCATTAAGAGTGTCTCTACCACTCCTGCTGTCTCTAGAGAGTTGAAAACAGCAGGTCTGGGACAGGTAGCACGTCCGGTGAACAGGTCAGGATTCCATAGCTGCAGGCAGAAGAGTTGAAACTGGGGCAGCAGCACGGCCAGGTGGACTGGCGACAGCAAGGAGTCATCATGCCAGGTAGTCCTGAGGCATGGTCCTAGGGCTCAGGTCCTCCGAGAGAGAGAAAGAGAGGAAGAGAGAATTAGAGAGAGCATACTTAAATTCACAAAGGTCACCGGATAAGACAGGAGAAGTACTCCAGATATAACAAACTGACCCTAGCCCCCGACACATAAACTACTGCAGCATAAATACTGGAGGCTGAGACAGGAGGGGTCAGGAGACACTGTGGCCCCATCCGATGATACCCCCGGACAGGGCCAAACAGGAAGGCTATAACCCCACCCACTTTGCCAAAGCACAGCCCCCACACCACTAGAGGGATATCTTCAACCACCAACTTACCATCCTGAGACACGGCCGAGTATAGACCACAAAGATCTCCGCCACTGCACAACCCAAGGGGGGGCGCCAACCCACCATACAAATCAATCCCAGAACAACAGCAAAGGACCTTGTGAAGATGCTGGAGGAAACAGGTACAAAACTATCTATATCCACAGTAAAACGAGTCCTATATCGACATAACCTGAAAGGCCGCTCAGCAAGGAAAACGCCAGTGCTCCAAAACCGCCATAAAAAAGCCAGACTACGGTTTGCAACTGCACATGAGGACAAATATCGTACTTTCTGGTGAAAAAAAGTATGATATTCTCTGGTCTGTTGAAACAAAAATAGAACTGTTTGGCCATAATGACCATCATTATGTTTGGAGTAAAAAGGGGGAGGCTTGAAAGCCAAAGAACACCATCCCAACCGTGAAGCACGGTGTTGGCAGCATCATGTTGCACATGCAGCAAAGCAGGAGGGACTGGTGCACTTCACATAATAGATGCCATCATGTAGCAGGAATATAATGTGGATATATTGAAGCAACATCTCAAGACATCAGTCAGGAAGTCAAAGTTTTGTTGCAAATGGGTCTTTCAAATGGACAATGACCCCTAGCATACTTCCAAAGTTGTGGCAAAATGGCTTAAGGACAACAAAGTCAAGGTATTGGTGTGGCCATTACAAGCCCTGACCTCAATCCTATAGAACATTTGTGGGCAGACCTGAAAAAGCATGTGCAAGCAAGGAGGCCTACAAACCTGACTCAGTTACACCAGCTCTGTCAGAAGCAATGGGCCAAAATTCACCCAACTTATTGTGGGAAGCTTGTGGAAGGCTACAGAAAATGTTTGACCTAAGTTAAACAATTTAAAGGCAATGCTACCAAATACTAATTGAGTGTATGTAAACTTTTGACCCACTGGGAATGTGATGAAAGAAATGAAAGCTGAAATAAGTTATTCTCTACTATTATTCTGACATTTCACTTTCTTAAAATAAAGTGGTGATCCTAACTGACCGAAGACAGGGACTTTTTACTAGTCTTAAATGCCAGAATTTGTGAAAAACTGAGTTTAAATTTATTTGGCTAAGGTGTATGCAAACTTCAGACTTCAACTGGAGCTCCATTTTGTGTATTTAATTTTATTCCTCTTGTGTTACTATTTTATTTATATTTATAAACTCTGAATTGTTGGGAAAGGTTCGTAAAGCAAGCATTTCAAAATGAAGTCTTTACCAGTTGTATTCAGTGCTATGATTTGATATAATTTTGATTTCATTTTGGCAGACTATCTCATGCTTATTTCTGAAGATGAATCAATGTTTTTTTTTTTATATAGAACTCAGGGGTTCCATGTACACTGAGTGTACAAAACATTAAGAACACCATTCCATGACATAGACTGACTAGGTGTATCCAGGTGATGTCACTTGTTCAATCCACTTCAATCAGTGTATATTTGTATTTGTATTTACAATGGAACCCCATTAGTTCCTGCCAAGGCAGCAGCTACTCTTCCTGGGGTTTATTATGGATCTCCATTAGTTCCTGCCAAGGCAGCAGCTACTCTTCCTGGGGTTTATTATGGATCTCCATTAGTTCCTGCCAAGGCAGCAGCTACTCTTCCTGGGGTTTATTATGGATCTCCATTAGTTCCTGCCAAGGCAGCAGCTACTCTTCCTGGGGTTTATTATGGATCTCCATTAGTTCCTGCCAAGGCAGCAGCTACTCTTCCTGGGGTTTATTATGGATCTCCATTAGTTCCTGCCAAGGCAGCAGCTACTCTTCCTGGGGTCCGGCAAAATTAAGGCGGTTATACAATTTTAAAAACTTTACAATACATTTATAACAGATTTCACAACATACTAAGTGTGTGCCCTCAGGCTCCTACTCCACTGTCATATATCTACAAACACAATCCATGTGTACGTGTATGTATAGTGTGTATGTTATCATGTTTGTGTATGCATGTCTGTGTCTATGTTTGTGTTGCTTCCCAGTCCCAGCTGTTCCATAAGGTGTATTTTTTATCTGTTTTTTTAAATCTGCTTCTTCTGCTTCTATCAGTTACCTGATGTGGAATAGTCATGGCTCTATGTAGTACTGTGCGCCTCCCATAGTCTGTTCTGGGCTTGGGCACTGTGGTGGCATGTCTTGTGGGTATGCATGGGTGTCTGAGCTGTGTGCTAGATGAATGGGGAGGAGACAGGTTAAAGAAAGATGTTGAAACCTTGAGATAATTGAGACATTGATTGTGTATGTGAGCCATTCAGAGGGTGAATGGACAAAACTCAAGTTTTACACTGAAGAAAAATATAAACCCAACATGTAATGTGTTGGTCCCATGTTTCATGAGCTGAAATAAAAGATCACAGAAATGTTCCATACCTACAAAAAGCTTATTTATCTCATCGCAGTGCTTGAGGCATCACTACAGACCCCAACTACAGACAGGGAGACCCATGAGGCGGTGCACAATTTGCCCAACGTCATCCTGGTTGGGGGAGGGTTTGGCTGGCGGGATGTCATTGTACCATCGGGCTCTAGCGACTCCTTGTGGCAGGCCTGGCGCTTGCACAGTGACTTCGAGTCGGCAGTTGTACTCTGTTTCCTCTGACACATTGGTGCGGCTAGCCTCCGGGTTAAGCAAGCAGTGTGTCAAGAAGCAGTGTGGCTTGGCTTCACTCTTCCGTGTCTGTACGGGTGTGTTGCAGCAATGGGTCAAGACTGTAACTACCAATTGGATATCATGATAAAATTGAACGCACAGAGAACCGTGATGAGTGCACAGAATGCACCGTGACGAGATCCTCATGGCCCATTATCGTGCCATTCATCCGCAACCATCACCTCATGTTTCAGCATGATAATGCAAGTCTCCATGTTGCAAGGATCTGTACACAATTCCTGGAAGCTGAAAATGTCCCAGTTCTTCCATGGCCTGCATACTCACCAGACATGTCACCCATTGAGCATGTTTGGGATGCTCTGGATCGACGTGTTCGACAGCGTGTTCCAGTTCCCACAAATATCCAGCACCTTCGAGTAGCCATTGAAGAGGAGTGGGACAACATTCCACAGACCATAATCAACATCCTGATCAACTCTATGTGAAGGAGATGTGTGGCACTGCATGAAGCAAATGGTGATCACACCAGATACTGACTGGTTTTCTGATCCCCGCCCCTACCTGTATCTGTGACCAACAGACGCATACACTGTATGGCGTGAAATTCACAGATTAGGGCCTAATGAATTTATTTAAATTGACTGATTTCCTCATATGAACTGCAACTCAGTAAAATCTTTGAAGCATGTTGAGTTTATATTTTTATTCAGTATGCCTTTGAATGGGAAAGGGGGATACCTAGTCAGTTGTACAACTGAATGCATTCAACTGAAATGTGTCTTCCGCATTTAACCCAACCACTCTGAATCAGAGAGGTACGGGGGCTGCCATAATTGACATCCACGTCTTCAGCGCCCGGGGAACAGTTTCCGGTTTCCTGTGCGTATCAAGAATGCTCCACCACCCAGCCAATTTGATACAACTTTGGGTAGCATTGGAGTCAACATGGGACAGCATCCCTGTGGAATGCTTTCAACACCTTGTACAGTAGAGTCCATGCCCCAACTCATTGAGGTTGTTCTGAGGGCAAAGGGGAGGGGGGTGCAACTCATTATTAGGAAGATGTTCCTTATATGTTGTATACTCAGTGCATGAAGCAAGTGATAGAACCAAAAAGGTTTCTATGTGGAACCTTTTTCTCACATCCACCATCTTCCCCTATACTCCTCCCCCTCCCCTCCTGCTCTCTGCTATCACCTTCCCTCTTTCCCTACCTCGCTTCCTCCTATTATCTCCCCTTACATCCTCCCTTACCCCCTTCCTCTCCAACTCCCCCAGCTAAATATTACCCTATCCTCTCAGGGGAAGAGCAGGGGAAATGTGATGTGGAAAAGACGGCAGAATCCAGCACAACAACAGCTGTTTCTATAGCACAACAACTTGGGGAAGGGTTGTGGGTAATATTTTATGAGTGAAGAGGGACCCAGCGATGGTAATTTATTTATCTAGCTATAGTCATGACTGAGGTGTGTGGCTAGATGCGTCTGCCAGTGATACTCATTGTTCATTCTCCTCATAGTTGCTTACTTTAACATACTGTGCTACTGTTATACTACAGCCCCTTGATATCACAACCATCAAATCCAATTTCATTCATTCAGTCTCAACACAGAAAAAACACTGCACATACATCTACACAGACAAACATGTAAAATAATTCATTAGGTTTGTCAAAAGATTATAATAAATGTATAAAACATGAACACTTAGTGAGTTGGTCTGATTTACTAAGATATTGTTATTTTCCGTCCTCTCTTAACTAATCTACCTCCCACTACTTCTCTACAGCTACAATTAAGCTGAGAGCAATTTCATAACTCACATATGCAAATAACCGATACAGTATGGCCACAAACTGTCCAGTATATGGGATATATGAGATGCATGGGTGGTGCAGTAGTGTTGATATGTCTTTGAAGTGCTGAGGCAGGGTTCTATATTAGATCTAAATTAGCCTAATGGATCTCAGTAGGCCTTAACCACACACACATCACTCATGGGCTAGACAGGCCAGGCAGATCGCTAAAGAGGGGCTTCAAAATTAGACGTCTATCCATGCCTTGAGGATATCAGGAAATGCCTTCAAAACCGGCCACTTAGGGCAACAGTGAGCGCTATTACCATAAAGTTGGCTTGGGTTTATCAAGGGCGTTGTGGACGGGGATGGCGAATGACTCTCGGTCATCATAATCCCATGACTCTGGATCAGAAGAATGTGTGTTCGATGCCAATGGTGGACATTAGTTTATTTAATTTGTTTAGGTTTTAACCCTATCCCAAACATTAACCCTTACCGTAACCATTTGGAATGAGTGCCTAAACTTAATGTTTTATCCAAAACCTTAAGCCTTAACTTTCTAAATTTTACTCTTGGAGCAACTTTTAAATGTCTGATTTTGGAGAAACGTGGATAAACGTCTAATTCTGGAGTGAGACTGTGAGAGCTTGTTGAGACAGGGAGCTGAGACGGGGAGTTGCAAACACAACCATTAGCGGTTGGAGTTGACCAATAGTTAGCGTGCTTACATGCCATATTATTTTTTCTGAATTATTTGGTGATTCATACAAATGTGGGAATCCCCTCAACAATTTGAGCTATTTTTTTATACAATCCACTTAGAGACATCTACAAGTTTAGAGTTGCTACTGAAAATGCATTTATCATGACTAAATTGCAATGTGACAATTTATTCATTTTTGTTTAGCTGATTGTCTTGGGTGCAGATCAGATTGGACACTGACTGACCATTATAACAAAGCCTCTGAAAACGCAATAAGAATTATGCTGAAAACAAACCAAAGGCTTTCTCTAATTCTGTGACTTGACGGCTATTGTTCTCTGGAAATGAGATGAGAAGTCTGATCTGTTCCAAGAACAAGGCCTCACCAGGAGAATTGCAGACTCGCAGCCATTTATCTAACTATCCTCTGATGTGACGCTTTCTCTCTCTCATTACCTGTGTCTCTCTCTCTCTCTCTCTCTCTCTCTCTCACCACAAAGTTTCTTTATGCTCGTCAATAAAGGATTTGCCCGCTAGTGATGCTCCCTGCCTTAATTAGTTGCATCCTTGGCACCTCCGGATGAGTCCAACAACATGACCTAATATCCTGATAGAATGGATGAGAAAGTAGCAGGGGTTGAGACAATAATGAAATAGGACCAGCACACTCAGATGTTCCAACACATAGCTTTATATTGACTGAAATGCAGGCATGGCGTGGGATATTGTTTTGGGATTGTTTTGGAGGTGGGGGAGTCAGACAAGCTAAGAGAGGATATTGTTTACAGAACAAATGAAAAATAACTGCCAATGTTTTTTTTCTTTCTCTCTCTCGTGCACTCTCTTTGTCTCTTTCGCTCTTTCTTTTGACTATGCATTTTGCCTGGTTCTTGTCCTGCTCTCAGGTCTCAGTGGTTGTACAGTACATTAGACTGTTTATGTTTCAGAAGAACTCATTTATCCCACATTTAAGGATCGGACCCTTTTTTTTTTCAATTTTCGCCTAAAATTACATACCCAAATCTAACTGCCTATAGCTCAGGCCCCGAAGCAAGGATATGCATATTCTTGGTACCATTTGAAGGAAACACTTTGAAGTTTGTGGAAATGTGAATGGAATGTAGGAGAATATAACACATTAGATCTGGTAAAAGATAATACAAAGATTTTTAATACATGTTTGAAATGCAAGAGAAAGAACATAATATATTATGTGCCCATGTTCAATTTAGATTTTGGCCACTAGCTGGCAGCAGTGTATGTGCAAAGTTTTAGACTGATCCAATGAACCATTGTATTTCTGTTCAAAATGTTGTATGAAGACTGCCCAAATGTGCCTAATTTGTTTATTAATTACTTTCATGTTCAAAACTGTGTACTCTTCACAAACAGTGGCATGCATTCGTTCACTGTAATAGCTACTGTAAATTGGACAGTGCAGTTAGATTAACAAGCTTTCTGCCAATAGAAGATATGTCTATGTCCTGGGAAATGTTCTTGTTACTTACAACCTCATGCTAATCGCATTAGCTTACGTTAGCTCAACCGTCCCGCAGGGGACCCACCAATCCTGAAGAAGTTTTAACGGGCCGAGTTGGCCAACACTAAAAAAATAGTACAGCAACTCAGGTGTGGAGTGTGGGTCGAAGTTTTGGCATGAGAATACCCACACTGTGTTGTAGGTAGAGTTGTTAAGTTCTGACCAAGGCACTAGGATTATCCTTTCTTTTAAGAATGGTAAACTGACACAATGAAAACACTTGATATGATAACCCTCTGCCCCAACAGATCCACAGATGATGCAATCTCTATTGCACTGCATACTGCCCTTTCCCACCTGGACAAATAGAGCACTTACGTTTGAATGCTGTTCATTGACTACAGCTCAGGGTTCCACATATAGTGTCCTCAAAGCTCATCACTAAGCTAAGGACCCTGGGATAAAACACCACCCTCTGCAACTGGATCCTGGAATACCTGACGGGCCTCCCCCAAGTGGTAAAGATAGGCAACAACACATCTGCCACGCTGACCCTCAGCACGGGGGCCCCTCAGGGGTGGGTGCTTAGTCCCTTCCTGTACTCCCTGTTGACCCAAGACTGTGTGGCCAAGCACGACTCCATCACCATCGTTACGTTTGCCACACAATGGTGGTCGGCCTGATCACCGACAACAATGAGACAGCCTATAGGGAGGGGGTCAGAGACCTGGCAGTGTGGAGCTAGAACAATAACCTCTCCCTCAACGTGATCAAGACAAAGGACATGATCGTGAACTACAGGAAGGGCTGAGCACACCCCCATTCTCATCAACAGAGCTGTAGTGGAGCAGGTTGAGAGATTCAAGTTCCTTGGTGTCCACATCACCAGCAAACTATCATGGTCCAAACACAGTCATAAAGAGGGCATGAAAAGGCCTAGTCCCGCTCAGGAGACTGAAAAGATTTGGCAGATCCTCAAAAAGTTCTACAGCTGCACCATCGAGAGCATCCTGACTGGTTGCATCACTGCCTGGTATGGCAACTGCCTGACCTCCGACCGCAAGGCGCTGTACATGGTAGTGCGTACGGCCCAGTACATCACTGGGGCCAAGCTTCCTGCCATCCAGGACATCTGTACCTGGCGGTGTCAGAGAAATTCCCCAAAAACTGCCAAAGACTCCAGCCACACTAGTCATAGACTGTTCTCTCTGCTATTGCACGGCAAGGTGTACCGGAGCGCCAAGTCTAGCTCCAAAAGGCTCCTTAACAGCTTCTACCCCCAAGCAATAAGACTTCTGAACAGCTAATCAAATGGCTACCCAGACTATATTACCGCAATTACCTCAACTAACCTGTTGCCCTTTTCTTATCTCTTATTTTTCTTAAATCTGCATTGTTAGTTAATGGCTTGTAAGTAAGCAATTCACTGTAACGTCTACCCCTGTTGTATTGGCATATGCAACCAATAAAATGTGATTTGATTTGATACAATCCTGCCACCATTTTGTGTACAGTGCTCTGGACCTGTGAAATCTGCTGGATGTACGCAGTACAGACGATGACTACATGGTAGTCTTGGCAGTGCCAGATCTGGTCATCTGGGACCATTGATCAGAAGGTGCCAAGTGGCAGGCCCATGGTGGTACCCAGCCAAACAGGTGCTCTGAGGCCTGTTCCAATGGGATCTAACGTGTATGGAGGTGTATGGGCACCACAGGGAAGCTATTTTGATAATACCTGTATGAAATATTAATGACTGAAATATTAACAATGTTGAAGGATTTTTCAAATCTTCTGGAATATCAACTCTAACGTGTGAAGTGCATAGACACATCATTAAGGCTGTAGTGTGTGTGCGTGTGCGTGTGCATGTGTGTGTGTGTGTGTGTGTGTGTGTGTGTGTGTGTGTGTGTGTGTGTGTGTGTGTGTGTGTGGTAATGTTTTACATGTTTTCACTTCAGCTGTAATTTTGGGCTATGCTGTTTGATATCTCACTCTCTTTTGCGCACTTGTTCCGTAACCTGTGTTTATTTTGTTAGGGAGAGAGGGAGGCAGAGAGAGAGAGAGAGAGAGAGAGAGGGAGGCAGAGAGAGAGAGAGAGAGGGAGGCAGAGAGAGAGAGAGAGAGAGAGAGAGAGAGAGAGAGAGAGAGAGAGAGAGAGAGAGAGAGAGAGAGAGAGAGAGCAGGGTGTCAGTCTGCGCTGTGACTGAGTGTGACAGTCTACGGCTGGGTGGCTCTTGTGATTGTTGCAGTTCAAGCAGTAATTTGTGTGGTGAAAGATGCTTGTTTGTTGTGTCTGCATTAATGCAGGGATAATATAATTGAGCTTTACACATTGCCTGTGAGTGGAGATCATTACGGAAGCGTTCTCAAAAAATTGTTGTGACAATCTCTGTAAATACTGCATGCCCAGCGTTCAACAGGAAATGAAAACAGAGGTATTCCAAACTTGCAAGTAAGCAATTATTGTGTCAAAATGTGACACAATCCAAAGACTGGATATGTTTCTTTATATAACAAACTCTGCAATACACAAACTGTTCAGGGTTCTGTATAGTAACTTGCCTTTCTCGCACTGTGTCGTGTTTGTTTTGTTTCAAACAAAATGGTTTGGAGTAGAGCAAAAAATAAAACTTACACAGTGGCCTATGGTATAATTCATCCAATCAGAATCCGAAAAATAACTAGTAAAACACAAGCAAGTTATTTAGGGGTGTTTTGCCTGTTTTTTTTTATTTTTTTCCTTCATCTTATTTTTGTTTACTTTTTTTCAAGCAAAACCATGTTTAGTGACCTGGCAACATGTCATGTTGTGTCAGGGTCTTCAGTCTCAGGAAGCTTGGTTAAAAGAAAGGTCAGAAAAGCAGCTTGTAAAGGGAAGTGGACAGCTTTTAGCCAGTGGCATTGCTTTAATCAGAGCCTCACGCAGTCGCAGTCACTCACAAAACACTTCGGATTTACTCAAGCAACACTGAACACCGACCGGGTTGCCTCTAAGTAAGACCTGTGCGTCTGAAGGAGTTGAGGGCATTGACTAACACAGCCCAGCACAGCATGTTTCATCCTGAGGTGTGAGGAGAGAGTAAGGTTGGGAGGCTGTGAGGCAGCTGTCCTTCTGGACACTCCATACCCTGGGGTGTTTTCTCTCATGGCTTGGACAAAAACATGCAAGACATGGCATTGAAGCCACTGGTCATTGGTGCTTTTGTGCACTTTGCAGCCGTTGGATTTAGTTTGTTGAAAGGTTGAATTACATGTCTTTCTTGTTTTGGAAACATTCAGGTTTTATTCAACAGTCATAGTATTGTAGATCTTTTTTTTTTTTATTTTTTAATGGGAGGTTCCACTACATGTTGAGTGTGTTAGAATAAATAACAATTATGAAGATCTTAGGGTTACTTCTAACATCCTGTTTACTTTATATCATTCATCTCATTGTTGTTGTTGTTTACTGTACACAAAGCATTGCATTCTGGGATTGTCAACTACCCACATTTTGAATAATCCACTCTCACTGCCTCCGCTACTAGGGCAAGTAATGAATCCAAATTGAATTGTTTAACTTAAACTTTACTCTCACACGTGACATGAACACAAATTTGGGAAAAAGTAATAAATATGAGATGATTACAGCCTATGCACCAAATTGCTGATGAGCTTATTTTTAGACGAGGGATCCCCCATCCCGCCCATCCCCAATGCACAGGAGG
>NC_048575.1:20172344-20237344 GCF_013265735.2 Oncorhynchus mykiss | reverse complement strand
CCACATTGACTCTGTACCGGTACCCCCTGTGTATAGCCTCCACATTGACTCTGTACCGGTACCCCCTGTGTTTAGCCTCCACATTGACTCTGTACCGGTACCCCCTGTGTTTAGCCTTGCTACTGTTGTTTTACTGCTGCTTTTTAGTTATTTGTTAATTTGATTTTCTATTTTCTACTTATCTAATTATTACTTAACACTTTTTTCTTAACTTCTTAAGTTGGTTAAGGGCTTGTAAGTAAGCATTTCACTGTAAGGTGGGATTGGATTGAAATCAAATCTGTCTCTGATAATGCCTATCCTTTCTATAATCGCGCAGCTGTATTTGTCATTCCAGTGTCTCGAAAGTCAGAGGAGACGTTTTACTGTTTACCTGTTGTATTCGGCGCGTGTGACAAATAAAATGTGATATTATAAATGAGTTTCCATCACCATGGTGTTGTAGTCTAGGAGACGTGTTGCGCCTAGAAGGCCATTCTATGACTTAGATGATTTAATTAACCTTTTTTTTTTTTCTCCCCAATTTCGTGGTATGCAATTGGTAGTTACAGTCTTGTCTCATCACTGTAACTCCCATACAGACGACTCGGGAGAGGCGAAGGTCAAGAGCCATGCGTCCTCCGAAACACAACCCAACCAAGCCCCACTGCTTCTTGACACAATGCACACTTAGCCTGGAAGCCAGGGGTCTCCCAGTCGCAGCCTGCTGCGACAGAGCCAGGACTTGAACCCAGAATCTCTAGTGGCGTCTCTGCGATGCATCTCTGCGATGCAGTGCCTTAGACCACTACACCACTTCGGGAGGCCTTGATTTAATTAACCTTTATTAAAGTTTTATATCCAGTGTTCAAAACTTTGTGGCCATCAAATCAGATCCAAAAGGTCAGCTGAACCTCTATAAAACATTGTAGCTCCCTACCAGCAGGTAACTACGCGAGGTATTAAAGGGAGGATTAGGAACGGGAAAACTGTTCTGTCCTGGTAAATTGCTATTTTAATTACACAGTCGTGCACCTACATTTGTTTTTGTGGGGAAATTACTATGACACTAAAGCATGCACACTAGGGATGTGCATCTTTCCCTTTCAAGACGATTCAATACGTATCTAGATACATGGGCTCCGATACCATACAGGAACGATACGTTTTAGTTGGGAATGATTTGGTGTTATTCAGTTTGATTAGTGGAACGAATTGATGCGATTTCGTTCGATGTGATATGATCCAATCTGATGTATTAACATTTCTTGCATAAACACATTCATTTTCCATTGTAAATTCAAATCTGCTGCTGATGGAGCTCATGAGCTGGGTCTCTGAACTGGATCTGTCTGAGCTGTGTGCGTGTGTGCGTGTGTGTGTGTGTGTGTGTGTGTGTGTGTGTGTGTGTGTGTGTGTGTGTGTGTGTGTGTGTGTGTGTGTGTGTGTGTGTGTGTGTGTGTGTGCGCGCCCGTAAGTAAGTAAGTAAGTAAGTCAATTATGTATATGTCTATGGTGTATGTAAGCACCTGGGCTTAGCCATAAGGGATACTGGGCATCTACCACCCCACAATCAGAGGGGGAGCACTGTATTGGTTACTTTTTGTCCCTGCCCCCACTTTTGATCTGAAACCACCATCACCCACTAATTAACTTGTAATTTTTGCAGATTAAGTGTTTGAGATAGTAATGTATCAATATTTATCTTAAAACATTTGCTGTGACATTGCCAATAATTATGTAGCACAGTGTTTGATTACACCCCTTCTTAAAATAAATGTATTCCATTTGATAACTCATTTGATAACAATAACCTAGCAAATCACATTGGTTGTCACTCAACTAATAACGCCTAATATTGCGCCATTTTACAAGCATTTAATGCTGAAGGCGCACAGATGTGCAAGATCAGAGGCCTGCCTCTCGTTGGTCAGCGCGCGAAGCTGCGCACAGTGCACAGTTAGAAAGAATGTAATGCAAAAGAAGTTAGTGAACCGGCGGATCATTTGAATCCTACTGATGCATGATCCATTTGGATTGGTTTGGGGTCCAGCCAACTGATGCACTCCTATCTTAAACATTTATTTGAACTGATGCATGTCATTGAATCGTTACATCCCTAATGCACACAAATGTGTTTTTGTGGAAATTACTATGACTATTACTAAAGCATGCACACACATTTGTTTATGTGTTGTAGTAGTGATACACCATCATACCTGAATATTTAGCTTACTGCCTCTGTGGTAGTAGTGATACACCACCATACCTGAATATTTAGCTTACTGCCTCTGTGGTAGTAATGATACAACATCATACCTGAATATTTAGCTTACTGCCTCTGTGGTAGTAGTGATACACCACCATACCTGAATATTTAGCTTACTGCCTCTGTGGTAGTAGTGATACACCACCATACCTGAATATTTAGCTTACTGCCTCTGTGGTAGTAATGATACAACATCATACCTGAATATTTAGCTTAGTGCCTCTGTGGTAGTAGTGATACACCACCATACCTGAATATTTAGCTTACTGCCTCTGTGGTAGTAATGATACAACATCATACCTGAATATTTAGCTTACTGCCTCTGTGGTAGTAGTGATACACCACCATACCTGAATATTTAGCTTACTGCCTCTGTGGTAGAAATGATACAACATCATACCTGAATATTTAGCTTACTGCCTCTGTGGTAGTAGTGATACACCACCATACCTGAATATTTAGCTTACTGCCTCTGTGGTAGTAATGATACAACATCATACCTGAATATTTAGCTTACTGCCTCTGTGGTAGTAGTGATACACCACCATACCTGAATATTTAGCTTACTGCCTCTGTGGTAGTAATGATACAACATCATACCTGAATATTTAGCATACTGCCTCTGTGGTAGTAGTGATACACCACCATACCTGAATATTTAGCTTACTGCCTCTGTGGTAGTAATGATACAACATCATACCTGAATATTTAGCTTACTGCCTCTGTGAGGATACAGTGTACAGAGACGGCAGAAGTTGAGATGGGTTAAATAGCATTCTAACTGAAATCTGGACACTCACTGTAGGCCTGCAACTCTCACATGTACACTAATATAATATTAACTACTACAGAATGAAATATTTCTTGCAGTATAATGAAACATCAAATGTTCATTTTTTTCTCTGAGGAGTAGAGAAATATAATGTATTGCTTTCACAATCTTAAGAGAATGCAGTGCGGGGTTAGGGACTGTGCAAACTTGTTGTCTTTGTCAGAGATGTAAAAGCTGACAATAGGCTTTTTCAAACACATGCATTCAAGACAAACTGAAATCTTATAATCCTATTTTTTCACAGATTATAATTTCCTTAAAACCGGTCAAACTGATGTCATTTGCAGATTTTACTGGTAAAATATTAAGCTGTTTTAAAGTTAGAATATTGCATTTTCTCCCCGGTCCGCACACGTTCAGAAGTAATCAATCTGGTAATCTCGAGGCTAACACATCCTCGCTCTGCAAGCAGAAGAAAACTTTACTGACATCAACAAGATTATTATTGATGCATTCATTCCATCGATTTATGACATTGTTCTGGTGAGCATCAAACAATATGCTCACTCTCTTCTAGGGCAACAAACAGCCTAATGAGGGTGGCAGGTATCCTAGTGGTTAGAGCTTTGGGCCAGTAACCAGAAGGTTGCTGGATCGAATCCCTGAGCTGACAAGGTAAAAATCTGTTGTCCTGCCCCTGAACAAGGCAGATAGCCCACTGTTCCCCGGTAGGCTGTCATTGTCAATAAAAATGTGTTCTTAAATGACTTGCCTAATTAATAGAAATATAAATAATGACAGAGGAGAAGCTGCATGTATCTAATTATAGTCAAATAGACAACCAAATGTTGGAAATTATTTGCAGAAAAATATCTAACATAGGGGTGAAAGTAGCCTGAGCCGGTATGAAGTTTCCGTAAACCTACTGGTAAAACAAGTGCCTATCACAATAAAACATGGCAAGACAACTGTAGGCTATAACACCATCATTTATAATTACCGCCTGTCAGCCGCATGAGAAATTAGCGCATGGACTTGAAAACAGGTGGTATAGGCCTATGCTCCAAAATCTGGTGTGGTTCGATGTGAACACTTTATATTTGCCAAGACAGTGATGACTGGCTGGGACCGTGACATGTACGAACAGCAGTGGACATGTAAAGGACATCACACTGCTTGCTTAGTGAGTACCGCTTCTTCCTGATTCGGCTAACACTGAAGCTCAAACCCTGGATCTCTACTTTGCTGGCACACATGACCGCCCTCCCAAAGTGTCTTGCCAGCTGTGCCAAGTGAAAAACTAGCTATTCAGCCTCGCAAGTGGGGACACTTCAGGCTGAGGAGTAAGTTTCATACCCCTCTAACTTACTCAACAGCAACCCCAGCATTGAGTCACTACTGTAAAGAACATCACACTGCTTTCTTAGCGAGTACCACTTCCCCTTGATTCGTCTCACACTGATGCTCAAAAACAGGACATCTGCCTTGCTAGCACACGTGACCGCCCTCCCAAGGCGTCTTTCCAGACCGTGCCACGCAGGAGGCTAGCTTTTCGGCAGCTCAAATGGGGACACTACAGGCTGAGGAGTAGGTTTTCACACATCCCGTGTGCTACAGACACATCAATCAATTCAGGCAACATGTTTGCCTAATGACAATCATTGAATGTCATTACACTTTTGATGTTTAAATAGACATCTCTTTCCATTCAGCAAATGGCGGGTGCACAGTGCACTGTTTTAGATGCTCAAATTATTATAGAGTGGATTGAATATGCGCAGGTAGCCTACTTTTTGAAGTGATTTGTTTTATCAGATGAAAGCATTACGCCTGGTTGTGTTCATGCCACATTTAAAGTGAATAAATACATGTGTGTATGTGCAACTGTGCACATATAGGTGGACCCGTACCCCCTGTCAAAAAATATTTGGCTGTCCCTGACAGTATGTTTCCTTATTAAAAATTGCTCTCTTGCCCCTCTCCCTCTCTTTTACCCAATTCTTCAGATCCGGACTTTGGAGAAATGGGAGTGCCCCAGCCTCTGCCCTGTAGGTATTCTCTCTCTCTCTCTCTCTCTCTCTCTCTCTCTCTCTCTCTCTCTCTCTCTCTCTCTCTCTCTCTCTCTCTCTCTCTCTCTCTCTCTCTCTCTCTCTCTCTCTCTCTCTCTCTCTCTCTCTCTCTCTCTCTCTCTCTCTCTCTCTCTCTCTCTCTCTCTCTCTCTCTCTCTCTCTCTCTCTCTCTCTCTCTCTCTCTCTCTCTCTCTCTCTCTCTCTCTCTCTCTCTCTCTCTCTCTCTCTCTCTCTCTCTCTCTCTCTCTGTCAATTCAATTTCATTCAAAGGGCTTTATTGGCACGGGAAACTTATATTTACATTGCCAAAGCAAGTGAACTAGATAATAAACAAACGGGAAATAAAGAATAAAAAATGAACAGTAAACATTACAGTCACAAGTTTCAAAGGAATAGACACATTTCAAATGTCATATTATGGCTATGTATAGTGTTATAAGGATGTGCAAAAAAAAATTATCTTTCAATCTCAATTCACTTCAAAAGGCTTTATTGGCATGGGAAACGTGTTTACATATCCAAAGCAAGTGAAATAAAAGTGTCTCGCTCTCTCTCGCTCTCTCTCTCTGTCTCTCTCGCTCTTTCTCTCTGACTTTTTGTTGTTTGCTGATGTACCTTGTTACATTATGTTGTGTTATGTTGTGTTATGTTGCTTTGTGTTATGTCGCGTTGTGTTATGTTGTTGTGTTATGTTGTGTTATGTTGTTGTGTTATGTTGTTGTGTTATGTTGCGTTGTGTTATGTTGCGTTGTGTTATGTTGTGTTATGTTGTGTTATGTCGTGTTGTGTTGTGTTATGTTGTTGTGTTATGTTGTGTTATGTTGTTGTGTTATGTTGCGTTGTGTTGTGTTATGTTGTTGTGTTATGTTGTGTTATGTTGTTGTGTTATGTTGCGTTGTGTTATGTTGTGTTATGTTGTGTTATGTTATGTTGTTGTGTTATGTTGTGTTATGTTGCGTTATGTTGCGTTATGTTGCGTTGTGTTATGTTATGTTATGTTGCTTTGTGTTATGTTGTGTTAAGTTGCTTTGTGTTATGTTGTGTTAAGTTGCTTTGTGTTATGTTGTGTCATGTTGCTTTGTGTTATGTTGTTGTTTTGCGTTGTATTATGTTGTGTTGCGTTATGTTGTATTGCATTGCAATGTGTGTTGTTGTGTCGTGTTATGTTGTTATGTTATATTGCGTTGCGTTGTGTGGTGTATTTTGTGTCTTTGTTCCATTCCCATCCGTTGCCTCTATTCACTGGTGTGTGTGTGTGTCTCCAGTCTGTGAGTTTGACATGGGAGGACCAGAGGGGATAGTGGAGTCTCATCAGATCACCAGAGATGGAAAGGCTTTAGCTACAGAGGCTGTGGACTGCAAATGGTTCATCCGCGCTCCGCCACGCTCCAAGGTTAGTGACGCGCACACACACACACACACACACACACACTAACACACATACAGACAAACTGTCAAACAGGCTGCACAGGCCTACAGTATGTACACATAACCCTACTCACTTACACGTTTTTATAAATATGTATACACACACGTCACGTCGAATCACTCTGTAATAACAATGCTGTGTGTTTCTGAATGAGTCTTGTCCTTCCTAGAGTCAGTATGTGAGAGTTATGGCTAATGTTAAGACCCGTGAGCTGTAACACGGATTCCTCTAGAGCACAGCCAGTTGTTTGTATGTGCGCGTCCATGCACCTTGTGCGTAATATGGTGCGTATTATTCCATAAAACCATAGAAAGATGGATGTGGGCACAATGCTGTTATTACAGGTGGCCGTGGGCACAAAAACAGGTGGCCGTGGGCACAATGATGTTATAACAGGTGGCCTTGGGCACAATGCTGTTATTACAGGTGGCCGTGGACACAATGATGTTATTACAGATGGCCGTGGGCACAATGCTGTTATTACAGATGGCCGTGGGCACAATGATGTTATTACAGGTGGCCGTGGGCACAATGCTGTTATTACAGATGGCTGTGGGCACAATGATGTTATTACAGGTGGCCGTGGGCACAATGCTGTTATTACAGGTGGCCGTGGGCACAATGCTGTTATTACAGATGGCTTGGGCACAATGATGTTATAACAGGTGGCCGTGGGCACAATGCTGTTATTACAGATGGCCGTGGGCACAATGATGTTATAACAGGTGGACGTTGGCATAATGCTGTTATTACAGGTGCCCGTGGGCACAATGCTGTTATTACAGATGGCCGTGGGCACAATGATGTTATAACAGGTGGACGTTGGCACAATGCTGTTATTACAGGTGCCCGTGGGCACAATGCTGTTATTACAGGTGGCCGTGGGCACAATGCTGTTATTACAGGTGGCCGTGGGCACAATGCTGTTATTACAGATGGCCGTGGGCACAATGATGTTATAACAGGTGGCCGTGGGCACAAAGCTGTTATTACAGGTAGCCCTGGGCACAATGCTGTTATTACATATGGCCGTGGGCACAATGATGTTATAACAGGTGGCCGTGGGCACAATGCTGTTATTACAGGTGGCATACAATACTTTCTGAAGTGGAGAGTATAGCTGATATAATATACTGAACAAAAATATAAACGCAACATGCAACAATTTTACTGAGTTACAGGTCATATAAGGAAATCAGTCAATAAAAATAAATGTATTAGTCCCTAATCTATGGATTTCACATGGCTAGGCAGGGGCGCAGCCATGGATGGGCCTGGGAGGGCATAGAGCCCACAAAAGGGCTTTATTATAGACAGAAATACTCCTCAGTTTCATCAGCTGTCCAGGTGGCTGGTCGGATGTGGAGGTCCTGGGCTGTCGTGTTACACTTGGTCTGCGATTGTGAGGCTGGTTGGACGTACTGATAAATTCTCTAAAACACAGTTGGAGGCTTATAGAAGAAAATTTTACATAAAATTCTCTGGCAACAGTTCTGGTGGACATCCCTGCAGTCAGCAATGCAATGGCACTTTCCCTCAAAACCGTGTTCTGTGACAAAACTGCACATTTTAGAGTTGCCTTTTATTGTCCCCAGCACAAGGTGCACCTGTGTAATGCTGTTTAATCAGCTTCTTGATATGCCACACCTGTCAGGTGGATGGATTATCTTGGCAAAGGAGAAATGCCCACTAAGAGGGATGTAAACACATTTCTGCACATCATTTGAGAGAAATAAGCTTTTTTTTGTGTATGGAACATTTCTGGGATCTTTATTTCAGCTCATGAAACATAGGATCAACACTTTACATGTTGCGTTTATATATTTGTTCAGTATAGCTAGTAGGGGATTTAAGTCAGAGTGTGTGTCTGTGTGTGTTCTGCAGCTTTGTGCAGAGTGTGCTGGCAGAGAAACAAATGCGGTCTGTAGCAAGCCCCAGGGTCAAACTACACAGCAACGCTATTTCATCAGCACTAAAGCTCTCTCCCTCTCTCCCTCCCTCTTTCCTCCCTGTCTCTCTCTATCTCGCTATCTCTCTCCTTTTTCTGCCTTCCCCTTTCTAGCCATCTCTCTCTTTCTCTTCCTCCTTCCTTCCTTCACTCTCTTCCCCCTCTCTCTCACTCTCCTGGCTACAGCTCGCTGGTTAAAAAACACTCCTGGCCCCAAATAAACCTCTCTGGTCTCCGTCTTACCTTAGGCGTACACGCACGCACACACACACGCACTCACACATATACACACATTTCTATTATACACTCATTCAAGCAGATATATGCACATGCACATACAAACACTAACACACTCAAATCGACAGTATACTCACACTCTCCTATATGTTTCCTGTTCCAGAATGCCACTGGAGAGAGATAGACAGGGATGAATGGGTCTCTGTGGTTGGAATCATTCATTGCAGTTCCTGACTCCATTGTCTCTGTTAGAGGGAGAGATAAATCTGCTGTGATACTGGCTTAATGATGTTACAATTTATTATAGTTAATTGGCCTCTAATACTACCCACCTTTTATGCACCAGTGAGGCCACCGTACATACAGATAATCCCTCAGTTGAATTTGATGAAAGGATCATTGTTGAGCATATTGTTGAGCTCACACACGCACACACACACACACACACAATCTTTTTAGTTTTGTGTTTGTTCTCTCTGCCCCCCAGCGATGATGTCATGGCTGGCTTGATAATATTTGTGTTAAATGTGATTTATTGCCACTGCGATTGATTTGGGTGTTATCTGATAGCCTTCCAGGACTGCAAATCAAAACCATATTCCCTTGTCTACCTTCCAACGTCCTTCTGATTCAGCCATTACAAACAATTAAACCCGGCTCCCAACAATACCATAGAGCTGCCTTATTGAACTGTGGTTGAAAGGGGGAGGCCTATCTGCACTTGATGCATTAATGAAATTGTTCTTCCAGTTATTGATAAGCCTGCACCAATTAAGAAACTGAACGTTAGAACTATTAAGGCCCTGTGGATTAATGAGGAAATGAAAAACTGTACCATTGAAAGAGATGGGGCAAAAGGAGGGGCTAATAAGTCTGGCTGCACATCAGATTGGCAAACTTACTATAAATTGAGAAATGGTGTGACTAAACTGAACAAAAAGAATAAGACATTGTATTATGAAGCCAAGATAAATTACATAAAGTATGGTGGAAAAAAGCTTTGGAATAATTTAAACTAAATTATTGGCATTCAGGCTAATTCAACTCCATATTTCATTGAATCAGATGGTTCATTTATTACAAAACATTTTGATGTTACCAATTACTTTCGTTACTATTTCATTGGCAAAGTACACAAACTTAAGCATGAAATTAATTTATTAAAGTTGGTGTGGGTGAGGTGCAAAAATATTGCTGGCCATCAATAATGACAGACCACCTGATATTGACATCTGAGATGGAAAGCTACTGAGGATTGTAGCGGACTATATTGCCACTCCTATTTGTCATATCTTAAAAACGGTAAAAACGGTTGGCTGGTATGCCCTCAACTGTCTGAGTGGTAGAACCTATGGCTGAAAACTTATCAAAGTTACTAAATCATTTGTGGTTATTACCCATTATTACACAACATGTAAAAAAGAAAACTATAAACCCCCCTGCAACTTACATTTTGAAGCACGCCCAACATGCAGGTATTCTTATTTCTGTCCACAATAAAAAATTGTCCTCAGAAAATGTGCATCTTTCTTCGGACGACTATAACACTCTGACCTAAGTGGGTGGGTGCAGTGTCCAGACGCACCTTTCCAAGCTCTTTGATTGGTTGCGAATGGTAGTGCCGTGATGCGTGAGGGATATCTAAGCTAGGATGAACAACCAAATAAATGGGACTCAAGAGAAACTGAAGGGACTGTGAGGGAAAGTTGGGTAGAGAAGAGGGGAGGCCTTTTTTTTAGAGCCGCCCCAATATTTTTTATGGAAATATTCATATCCAGTAAAAGGCCTCTAACCTAAAGGGCACAGTCTCTGCAGCCAAAGGCCTTACTTGGCCACAGTCTCTAAAGAGCTAGTTCTAATCTGGCAGGGCAGGGAGTTGGATGATCCGAGCAACTGGGCGCTTGCAGGTTCTGTCATCTACACGCAACTCTGCAGTCCTGATCCTGACGTCGGGTCCAGGCATCACCTGTGAGACCTGTCCCTCAGGCTGCAGTGTTCTGGGTAACTGTGGGTTGACAATCATGACTGTAGTTCCAAGATCTGGTGTCTCTGCTTTCCACTTCTGACATCCAGACAGGTAGTGGCTGATGAAGTGCTTCCAGAACTGAATTGCTAGCAGCTGGCTGTGTCTCCATCAGTGTCAGCTGAGCAGCTCCGATTCAGGGTATACAACTTGAGGAAGTGAGGCGTCTGGTCGTCCCATCAGGAGATCATTTGGGGTTACCGGGTCTGGGTTTACAGTGTCGGAGGTGATGTAGCCTAGGGGCTTGTAGTTGAGGATCCCGTCTATCTCAATGAGGACCGTCCTCAGGACCTCTTCCAGTATTGCTTGAAGGCCTTGCTTGAGGGAGCGGATCTCTCTCTCCCAGCACTTTGTGGATTGAAAGCAAACTGGATCTGCTGGCTTGCTGGGCTTGCAGGACTGGCTGGAGCGCCGCAAATGCTTCCTTTAGCTCCCGTTCTCCCGTCCTATGAAGTTGGTGTCTTGGCCAGACAGCAATTTGAAAGGCATCCCTCGGCGGGCCACGAAGCATCTGAGTGCCATCATGAAGGAGTCTGAGTCAATACTGGAGAGAAGGTCAAGGATCACTGCCTGGGTGGTCATACACTTGAATGCGATGACCCATATTTTCTCATTGTGGGAGCCTATCTTGACCATGTAGGGGCTAAAACTGTCCACGCCAGTGGAGTAGAAGGTGGGTTTGTGTATGCGGAGCCTAGCGGGGGGAAGGTCAGAAATCTTGGGAATCTCCCTAACCACTTCCAACATTAACCCTAACCACTTCCGACCTTCCTTACACTCACACTGGTGTCGGCGGATAGCCGCTCTGCCACTGATGATCCAAGACTTCAACAAACTCGTTCAGGCCCTGGGTGGAGCAGTCTCTCGTCGAAGTCTCCGATGATCAGCTTAGTGATTGGATGTTGGTGGTTGAGCATGATGGGGTGCATGGCCTCTTGATCCAGAACTGTGCTGCAGCGGACGCGACCCCCCACTCAAATCAGCTGAGTGGTGCGATCCAGCTCCAAGGCGAGAGTGAGTAGGCGGCTACTGGTGGGCACAGGCTTGACCCCTGTTCGGTGGAGAAGCAGTCCTGCTGCACTTGACGAAGGAGGGATAGCTCTGCTTCCTTGTAATCGCTGGCTGAAGGGCTGCCACCTGCCGCCTGGTTGAGTAAGTGGGAGGTTGCCTCCAGAAGTTAACTGAAAGACTTGAACTGGTTAGCTTCTGGGAGGAAAGGGCTGGCGCTTGGCCACAGAATGCAGGCTTTCTCAACTCCTCCTCGTCCGTAGTGTCTGGAAGTGGCTTCTTCAGCCACTGGTCTGGGGTTCCTTGCAGGAATGATGGGCCTGGTTCCAGCAACTTCTGGAACCCAGTTCTGCTACGGTCGTCCCACGTGTGATGTCATCCGCTGGATTATTTGCTGACTCTGAATAGTGCCATAACTCTCGGTCAGTGAGATCCTGTATCTCCGCCACTCGGGTGCCAACGATGATCTTGAATCGTCAGGAATCCGATTGGAGCCATGTGAGGACCGTCATGGAATCCGTCCACATAATAAGTTGGCAGATAGGGTGAGTGGGGATCTTGGCCAGCTGCGCTCCAGTAAGTGCTGCACACAATTTCAGACGGGGGATCGATTGTTGCTTCTTCGGGCCATCTCGATGTTGCCGTTGGGGTGTTCTGTTCTGAGGTACAGAGCCATAGGCCTGCTCCGAGGTGTCACAGAACACATGGATGTCCCTCAGGAAAGTCGGGGGGTCTATGTCTGGGCTGGTGTATCAACTTGGCAGGGCTATCTGCTGCAGATCTGGAAGTTCTCTCTTCCACTCTTTCCATGGGAAGACTAGATTTCTGGGCAAATGGGTGTCGTCCCAGTCCTTCTTCTTGTTCAATAGACGCTAAAGCAGTATTTTGGCCCTGATGGTAAAGGGGGCAATGTACCCCAGGGGGTCGTATTGGCTAGCTAGTACCTTGTAGATGGTGTGCATTGTAAATGTTGGGCAATCTAGCCGGCAGGGCTTGAACGACAGGGTGTTGGACTGACAGTGCCAGCGTAGCCCGAGGGCTGATTCTTGAGCATCTGCTTGCCCCTGTCTAATCCAGAGTTTGGTGCTGCTCGACCTGACTTCAGAAGGGAGAAGGCTGATTACCGAAGGGACGTTGCTTGCCCGTTGTAGTGGCTAGTAGCTTCCAAAGCTTTTCCACAAGGGCCTTGGCATCTTCCAGTTGTCCCCTTAGAAGGACTTCTCTATTGACCCTCTTACGTCTTCTGCAGGCTGTCTGTGGTTCAGGATGTGTTTCTGGAGAGCGAAAGTAGCACAGTAGGGACTTGACGTGGTGGCAAAGGGGAAGACGCATCACTCGTAAATGCTGGGCGGATTTTCCCAGTTTAGGTCTCTCCAGAGTAACCTCATCAGTGGCTGGTCTTCAGGGAGTAGTCTGACTTGGTGGAACATCCCACGAATCATCTCTGAATCTGAGGAGCACTACAAGCAGGGAGGGGCCAAGCGTGGTGCCTGGGAGCAGGATCTTGTTAATGTTGTCCCCTTTGTACTGGAACAAGCAGTTGAATACCACACAATTCTTGCTGTTATGCTGTGTCATGTGGTGTGGGATGTACCAGCTCGTGGCAGTGTTCTCTTTACTGTGTAGCTGGCTGCTCCTGCTGAATCGCTGCTTTGAATGCTGCTGCTTGCTCTGGTGCCTTTGCCAGCCTCTTCTCTGTGGCCCTGAGCAGCGGGAGCACAGCTTCCTTAGGGGCTCGCAGCTAGGGCATGCTCTTTATGCGAAGGAGGAGAGTTGCGTAACATTGGACTACATCCACTTCAACTCTCATTGTTCTGGCCTCCAACAGGTCTGTTGTCTCCTGGTCTTGGTGAGTTCTGTTGCTGATCTTCTTGCTGCGCCATGGCAGTACATCCATCTGCCACAACTTCTCAACCTGACTAAACAGGTCAGCATTCGAGCACAGCATAGAGGTGACATAGCCCTGGTGCTCAGAGATGCTGTACTTCAGTCCAACCCAGGATGGTCTTGATGGCAGCTGGGCTTCCTGATGGCCCAAGCCGGACTGGTTCCACCTGCATGATCAGGTGGGCGTAGTCTGATCCAATAAGCAGAACTGTCTGGACCTTGAATATGTGCTGCAGAGGCGGTCCCTTCAGGTGGCGATACTTCTGTTGCAGGGCACAGACCGAATGGGTCTGCTTGAACAGGCCTAGCTGTTGCGAAGTGAAGGCGCCTTGGATCCAACATGTATTGTGGGTCTGTGAGACAGGGGAGACAGTGAAGGAATGGGACGCCCAAAGGAGAACCTAAAACTCTTGTCTTACTGTTCGAAGGGTCAAGTCTTCGGGCTCACCTTCGAATCCCAGCTGCTGTGCTGTTGCATGGAGGAGGATGATACATTTTATTCATCATCCAAAATCGAGTATGTCTCCCTACTCCGGTTTCCGTGCCTCAGCAGGACCTTGCTGACTTTCAACAGTACTTTCAGACCCTCCCTGGTCTATGAACATGACCTCAATGACAGTGTTCCGCTGACAGGAGGTTGTGGATGCAGCATTAATCATAGTATTCTCAGATTTCTCTGGAACTGTAACTCTTTCGTTGACCTCGTGGAGCACCAGCAGGTGTCACTGATTGCAAGTCTTGCAGCGGAATTGGAGGTTGCACTCCGCTGAATGATGCTCTTGGCCGCAAAGCCAACACACGTTCCTCTCCTTTGATCCAGCTCGCCTGGAGGATCAAAGGAGAAATGGAGCAATTGGAAAATGTTTGAAAATTTAGCATTTGTTGAGGGAGTGACTGATGCGTTCACAGTTGGGACAATAGACTTTCTCCTTGGTGGTGGTGGCGGTGGCCTCGGACGTATTTTTGAGGGCCGTCTTCTCCATGCCAAGTAGGATGGTTGTTGTCATGCTGGAGGCCTTAGGCTCCTTATTGCGATCTCTGCTTCTAGCTAATGTCTCTATTTGTGAACTGCTGGTGAACCTGGAGTTATCCTCCTGCATTTGGACCTCATACTCCATGCAGTCTGCCAAGTCTAGCAGAGTGGGGATTTGGATCTTGCATGGATGGATGAACCTCCAGAAGCTGGATATCAGGTCATGTGGAAGTTCCCCAGCACCCTGGAGACATGGGATCCACAATCAAGCTCCACGTCTCCCTTCCTGCCCAGCTGCTCCAACATGCCAATTAAGGAACGTACTCAGAGGAGGAACAGACAGATGGCCTTGATGTTCCCACTGGCAACATTTGGGCCATCCATGAGCTTGGCAATATGCTGGAGCTAACTGATGCTGCAGTCCGAACTGCTGGTTGAGGGCATACATGGTATTTGTGAAGGGGTACCTTCGAGTTGCTATAAAAGTCAGAGATGAGCAGGACCTTTTTCAGCTTAAGGTGGTCACCAAGGATCTGGACCTTTAACCGCTCTGTGGCATCCGCTGGGAGGATGTTATCCAGGGCGATCTTCAGCTGTGAGAACTCTCTGGGGTTCGGATGAACAAAGTCCAGGATCATTGGAGTGGGCCCTCTGTAGGTCCACTCCTGACCTGGGGGATGTGGCATACTCTGTGTCCTGAGTCTAGAGGGTTGCCTATCAGCAGAGTAGTTGTGTCACCTATGGGGATAGTAGCGCTCCCTGGGCTCTGTGTGGGGACCGATGGTTCGCTGAAACGACATCTGTCTGTGGAGTTGCTCAGCTGTCTTGACAGGTAGTAGCCCTCCCGGTGGTATCGTGGAAGTGTTGTGGGCTCTGGTCGGGAGACTAGAGCAGCGTTCGACAGGGGAGTTGCTGCACTTACTAGAGACATAGTAGCCCTCCTGGTGCTCCATCAGGGGTGTTAAATTCTCTAAATAGGTGGCCCTGGAGTAACACTGATCAGGGGAATAGGCTGATCGGTGGAGGCATGCTCTCTAGAAACCTCCTGGGTGGTGGTACGTGGCAGGGAAGAGGGCTCATGTAGGCAATATGAAGGAACATTCTGGTTTCTCCACTCTTCGGGTGCCGCTGTGCTGTAAGGCAGAAGCTGGGATGGCCAGCTCTGGGCTGGCTGACGCTGGGCTTGCCCCTCTCTCCTTGGTCGGCAGGGTGTGGGGCTGGTGCTGGCCCAATCCTCTCCCCCCAGTCCTCATCCTCGTTCTCTTCGTCCCCACTCTCTTATTGAGCTTGTTGGAGAGAAGATGGCTTTGAGGGTGCAGGTGGCCGTTCTTGGCGTCAACTTGGATCTTGACTGGGAATGAATCTTGGTGGAATAGTACTTGTGTTAATCCGGATTAATTGTGGTTCTATAAGGCAAATCCATACACAACATAACAGTATCGATAAAGTGGCATAATTATGCAATATAAATAGGCTATATAAACATGACTGAATAAACACAACAATACACTACTATAACACAGATATAAACAGGGCTATAAAAATATCAGCATAAATATGAACCTAAACGATAAACATCTTGTCAGAGAGAGAGAAACCAATTACTGAGACTGACAAGATAAAAATGTATGCCACCCTCTCTCTCCAGCCCGGTGCGAGAATCTTCCTTGCTGATATCTAATCTGATCTGCCCCAGTGCCACAGTGTCATAAATTACTCTGCACATTCACAAGCTCCAAGAACCATCTGGGAGGGTTTGAGAAGCCCATGGCAGCGCAACAACCACTTTAACAAAGTCCACTATGGAAAACGGCATGGTAGCATGTGCACATGAAAAACTATGTTTATCAATACAACAGTGACATAATGCTAGATTCTATAAACAATACGCCAAGCAGTTTTGGCAACTCCAACATTAAAGAATAGTAATAGCTGTACAATATATACTATGGCCGCAAACTTAACATAGCTACTAAGCCATTTGTGGTTATTACACATTATTACACAACGTGTAAAAAATAAACAAAATAAACCCCCCTGCAACTTACATTTTGAAGCACGCACAACATTCAGGTATTCTAGTTACTCTCCCCATTAAAAATAGTCCTCAGAAAAATGTGGGTCTTCTTTCTTCGGACGACTATAATACTCCGACCTGAGTGGGTGGGTGCAGTGTCCAGATGTGCCTTTCCAAGCTCTTTGATTGGTTGGGAATGGCAAGGCCATGATGGGTGAGGGATAACTCATTTAGGCAGAACAGCCAAACAAACGGGACTCAAAGGAAACTGAAGGGACTGTGAGGGAAAGTTAGATAGAGAGAAGGGGAGCAGGGCAGCCTTTTTTACACTGATGATTCAACCCTATACATGTCAGCTAGTGAACCACAGCTAGTGAAATCACTCCAACCCTAAAAAAAATGTTGCAGTCTGTTTTAGAATGGGTGGCCAGTAATAAAGTGGTCCTGAACATGTCTAAAACTAAGAGCATTGTATTTGGTACAAATCATTCCCTAAATTCTAGACCTCAGCAGAATGTAATAATTCATGCTGTGGCTGTTGAGGAGACTAAATTACTTGGTGTTACTTTAGATTGTAAACTGTTTTGGTCAAAACATAATTCATTGGTTGTAAGGTTTTTATGCCTTTTTTATCCATCACACTCCACAAAGCAAGTCTTGCAAGCTCTAGTTTGATCTAATCTGGATTATTGTCCAGTCATATGGTCAGGTGCTGCAAAGAAGGACCTCGTTAAACTGCAGCTGGCCCAGAACAGAGTGGCAGGTTTTGCCCTTCACTGCAATCAGAGGGATAATATCAATACTATGCATGCCGTTCTCTCTTGGCTAAAAGTTGAGGAGAGACTGACTGCATTGCTTCTTGTTTTTATAAGAAACATTATGTGTTGAACATTTTAAATTGTTTGCATCTGTAACCAACTTCATATAGCCACCTAGAACAAGATGGCGCCGAAGAATATGGCTGACGTTTCAAATTCTCCCAACCATTTGTCATATTTTGTTAGTTTCTTTGCGTTGTTTGTAACTTATTGTGTACATATTGTTGCTGCTACTGTCTCTTATGACCAAAAATGACTTCCGGACTTCAGAACAGCGATTACTCACCATGGACTGGAAGAAACTTTTTCCTTTAAATGAGTCCGATGAGAAGGATATCCTGCTTTCACTGGAACAGGCCCAGATCCCCCCGCCTTTTGCATGAAGAAAAGACTCTGAAAATCCATAAGCTAGTGAGTAAACTCCCACTGCCATCCGTTCTTCTTGTTAACGTGCAATCATTGGAAAATAAAATTCATGACCAACGATTAAGATTATCCTGCCAACGGGACATTAAAAACTGTAATATCTTTTGTTTCAACATGACGTGGCTGAACAACTGTCACGTTCTGACCTTAGTTCCTTTGTTTTGTCTTTTGTTTTAGTATGGTCAGGTGGTGAGTTGGGTGGGTTGTTTATGTTAGTTTGTCTATGATTTTCTATTTCTGTGTTTGGCCTGGTATGGTTCTCAATCAGAGGCAGCTGTCAATCGTTGTCCCTGATTGAGAACCATATTTAGGTAGCCTGTTTTCCATTGTGTTTTGTGGGTGGTTATTTTCGGTCTTAGTGTGTCTGCTCCAGACAGAACTGTTTCTGTTGTTTCTTTGTTGTTTGTTATTCAGTGTTCAGTTTTTTCATTAAATAAGATGAAGACTTACCACGCTGAGCTTTGGTCCTCAACGTCTTCCCACGACAGCCATTACAGAACCACCCACCAAGAAAGGACCAAGCAGCGTGGTAACAGGCAGCAGCAGTAGCGGCCGGAATCGCAGGACTCCTGGACATGGGAGGAGATTCTGGGCGACAAGGCACCATGGGCACAGGCTGGAGAATATCACCGCCCCAAGGCTGAGCTGGAGGCCGCGAAAGCTGAGAGGCGGTGGTACAAGGAGACAGCACGGCGGCGAGGTTGGAACCCCGAGAGGCAGCCCCAAACATTTATTGGGGGGGCACATGGGGAGTGTGGCTAAGTCAGGTAGGAGACCTGAGCCAACTCCCCGTGCTTACCGGAGAGCGAGAGGGACCGGGCAGGCACCGTGTTATGCCGTGAGGCGCATGTTGTCCCCGGTGCGTGTGCATAGCCCGGTGCGGTACATTGCAGAGCCTCGTATCGGCCGGGCTAGAGTGGGCATCGAGCCAGGTGCCATGAAGCCGGCTCAGCGCATCTGGTCTCCAGTGCGTCTCCTCGGGCCGGTGTACATGGCACCAGCCTTACGCATGGTGTCCCCGGTTTGCCACCACAGCCCAGTGCGGGCTATTCCACCTCGCCGCACTGGCCTGGCTACGGGGAGCATTCAATCAGGTAAGGTTGGGCAGGCTCGGTGCTCAAGAGCTCCAGTGCGCTTTCACGGTCCGGTCTATCCAGTGCCACCTCCACGCACCAGCCCCCCGCACCAGGCTGTCTCTCCGTCTTCTCCCTATAGGTGCTCCCGCCTGTCCAGCGCTTCCAGAGCCTTCCTCCTGTCCAGCACTGCCAGAGTCTCCCGTCTGTCCTGAGCTGCCAGGTCCTCCCACCTGTCCAGCGCTGCCAGAGTCTCCCGTCTGTCCTGAGCTGCCAGAGTCTCCCGTCTGTCCTCAGCTGCCAGAGTCTCCCGTCTGTTCTGAGCTGCCATTCTCCCGTCTGTCCTGAGCTGCCAGAGTCTCCTGTCTGTCCTGAGCTGCCTGAGCCGCCAGTCTGTCCTGAGCTGCCAGAGCCGACAGTCTGTCCTGAGCTGCCAGAGCCGTCTGTCACGCCGGAGATGCCAGAATTGCCCTTCACTCCGGAGCTCCCGGAGTCTCCCGCCTGTCCGGCGCTGCCGGAGTCGTCCTTCACCTGTCCATTCGGGTCCCGTGGCTAGGGTCCCCAGTCCGAGGTCTGCGGCGAGTGTCGCCGCTCTTAAGAGGCCACGGAGGTGGTTAAGGAGGCGGAGAAAGACTATGGTGGAGTGGGGTCCATGTCAGAGCCGCCACCGCGGACAGACACCCACCCAGACCCTCCCCTATAGGTTCAGGTTTTGCGGCCGGAGTCCGCACCTTTGGGGGGGGGGTACTGTCACGTTCTGACCTTAGTTCCTTTGTTTTGTCTTTTGTTTTAGTATGGTCAGAGCGTGAGTTGGGTGGGTTGTCTATGTTAGTTTGTCTATGATTTTCTATTTCTGTGTTTGGCCTGGTATGGTTCTCAATCAGAGGCAGCTGTCAATCGTTGTCCCTGATTGAGAACCATATTTAGGTAGCCTGTTTTCCATTGTGTTTTGTGGGTGGTTATTTTCAGTCTTAGTGTGTCTGCACCAGACAGAACTGTTTCGGTTGTTCCTTTGTTGTTTGTTATTCAGTGTTCAGTTTTTTCATTAAATAAGATGAACACTTACCACGCTGCGCTTTGGTCCTCACCTTTTTCCCACGACAGCCGTTACAACGACGATACGGACAATATAGAGCAAGCAGGATTTTCCATGCACCGGCAGAACAGAGATGCTACCTCTGGTAAGACAAGAGGGTGTCTATGTGTCAATAACAGCTGGTGCGTGATATCTAATATTAAAGAAGTCTCGAGTTATTGTGCGCCTGAGGTATAGTTCCTTATGATAAGCTGTAGACCACACTATTTACCAAGATAGTTTTCATCTATTTACTACCACAGAACGAAGCTGGCACTAAGACCACTCTCAACCAACCCTATAAGGCCATAAGCAAAGAAGAAAATGCTCACCCAAAAGCGGCGCTCTTAGTGGCCGGGACTTTAATGCAGGCTAACTTAACCTTTCTGGTCTCCCCATCCCGGATCCGGGATCGTGAATACAGACTCAAGCTCATTACCATAACGCAACGTTAACTATTCATGAAAATCGCAAATGAAATGAAATAAATATGCTAGCTCTCAAGCTTAGCCTTTTGTTAACAACACTGTCATCTCAGATTTTCAAAATATGCTTCTCAACCATTGCAAAACAAGCATTTGTGTAACAGTATTGATGGCTAACGTAGCATTTAGCATTAGCATTCAGCTGGCAACATTTACACAAAAAAACAGAAAAGCATTCAAATAAAATAATTTACCTTTGAAGAACTTCAGATGTTTTCAATGAGGAGACTCTCAGATAGCAAATGTTCAGTTTTTCCTGAAAGATTATTTGTTTAGGACAAATCGCACCGTTTTCTGCGTCACGTTTAGCTATGAAAAAACCCCTGTATCCAGGATTGTGTAAATCTATCAGCAAGCTCATTAGCATTACACAACGTTAACTATTTATGAAAATCGCAAATGAAATGAAATAAATATGCCATCTCTCAAGCTTAGGCTTTTGTAAACAACACTGTCATCTCAGATTTTCAAAATATGCTTCTCAACCATAGGAAAACAATCATTTGTGTAAAAGTAGCTAGCTAGCGTTAGCATTTCGCGTTAGCATTAGCGTTAGCATCCAGCACGCAACATTAACAAAAACATAAAAGCCTTCAAATAAAATCATTTACCTTTGAAGAACTTCTGATGTTTTCAATGAGGATACTCTCAGTTAGATAGCAGATGCTCAGTTTTTCCAAAAAGATTCCTTGTGTATTAGAAATAGCTCCGTTTTATACATCACATTTGGCTACCAAAAAAAATCTGAAAATTCAGTCCTCAAAACGCGAACTTTTTTCCAAATTAACTCCATAATATCGACTGAAAACATGGCAAACGTTGTTTAGAATCAATCATCAAGGTGTTTTTCACATATCTCTTCATTGATACATCGTTCTTGGACACATGCTTTCTCCCCTGAATCAAATGGTAAAGTAGAAGCAGCTGGCAATTGCGCACCGAATTCGACGCAGGACACCAGGCGGACACTTGGAAAATGTAGTCTCTTCTGGTCAATCTTCCAATGATATGCCTACAAATACGTCACAATGCTGCTAAGACCTTGGGCGAACGACAGAAAGTGTAGGCTCATTCGTTGCGCAATCACAGCCATATAAGGAGAGAATGGAAAACAGAGCTTCAGAAATTCTGCTAATTCCTGGGTGATGCATCATCTTGGTTTCGCCTGTAGAATGAGTTCTGGGGCACTTACAGAGAAAATCTTTGCAGATTCTGAAACTTCAGAGTGTTTTCTTTCCAAAACTGTCAAGAATATGCATAGTCGAGCATCTTTTCGTGACAAAATATCGCGCTTAAAACGGGAACGTTTTTTATCCAAAAATGAAATAGCGCCCCTAGAGCTCTAACAGGTTTTAAATCAGTTTTTATCAAATTTTTACCAGCATGTCACATGTGCAACCAGAGAAAAAAATCCCAGAACACCTTTACTCCACACACAGAAATGCATACAAAGCTCTCCCCCGCCCTCCATTTGGTAAATCTGACCATAATTATATCCTCCTGATTTTGGCTTACAAGCAAAAATGAAGGCAGGAAGTACCGGTGACTCGCTCAATACGGAAGTGGTCAGATGACGCAGATGCTACACTACAGGACTGTTTTGCTAGCACAGACTGGAATATGTTCCAGGATTCATCCAATGGCATTGAGGAGTACACCACCTCAGTCATCGGCTTCATCAATAAGTGCATTGACGACGTCGTCCCCACAGTGACTGTACGTACATATCCCAACCAGAAACCATGGATTACAGGCAACATCCGCATCGAGCTAAAGGCTAGGCCTGCCGCTTTCAAGGAGCGAGATAGTAATCCGGACGCTCATAAGAAATCCCGCTATGCCCTCAGACGAACCATCAAACAAGCAAAGCATCAATACAGGATTAAGATTGAATCCTACTAGACCGGTTCTTACACTTGTCGGATGTGGCAGGGCTTGAAAACTATTACGGACTACAAAGGGAAACCCAGACGCGAGCTGCCCAGTGACGCGAGCCTACCAGACAAGCTAAATGCCTTTTATGCTCGCTTCGAGGCAAGCAATACTGAAGCATGCACAAGAGCACCATGCCTATGTGATAACGCGCTCGGTAGCCGATATGAACAAAACCTTTAAACAGGTCAACATTCACAAAGCCACTAGGTCAGACAGATTACCAGGACGTGTACTCAAAGCATGCGGACCAACTGTCAGGTGTCTTCACTGACATTTTCAACCTCTCCCTGACCGAGTCTGTAATACCTACATGTTTCAAGAAGACCACCATAGTCCCTGTGCCCAAGGAAGTGAAGGGTAACCTGTCTAAATGATTACTGCCCCGTGGCACTCACGTCGGTAGCCATGAAGTGCTTTGAAAGGCTGATCATGGCTCACATCAACAGCATCCTCCCAGACACCCTAGACCCATTCCAATTCACATATCGCCCCAACAGATCAACAGATGACGCAATCTCAATCGCACTCCACACTGCCCTTTCTCACCTGGAATATCCCTGGACAAAAGGAACACCTATGTGAGAATGCTGTTCATTGACTACAGCTCAGTGTTCAACACCATAGTCCCCACGAAGCTCATCACTAAGCTATGGACTCTGGGACTAAACACCTCCCTCTGCAACTGGATCCAGGACTTCCTGATGGGCCGTCCTCAGGAGGCAACAACACGTCTGCCATGCTGATCATTAACACTGGGGCCCCTCAGGGGTGTGTACTTAGACCCCTCCTGTATTCCCTATTCCCTGACACAACAGTGGTGGTTCTGATCACAGACAACAATGTGGCAGCCTATAGGGAGGAGGTCAGAGAACTGGCAGTGTGGTGCCAGGACAACAACCTATCCTTCAATGTGAGCAAGACAAAGGAGCTGATCGTGGACTACAGGAAAAGGCGGGCCGAACAGGCCCCCATTAACATCGACGGGGATGTAGTGGAGCGGGTCGAGAGTTTCAAGTTCCTTGGTGTCCACATCACCAACAAACTATCATGGTCCAAACATACCAAGACAGTCGTGAAGAGGGCACAACAAAACCTTTTCCCCCTCAGGAAAAGCATTTCACGGTAAAGTCTACACTTGTTGTATTTGGCGCATGTGACAAATAAAGTTTGATTTGATTTGAGAAGAAAGGCACATGGATACCCATACTTCAGGTTGACTTGGTTTTTATCTGCAGTAAAAGATAACAAACAGTGATGACAGGCATTGACAGGACAGTCACAGCCACACGTTCACTGCTCTCAGAATCTCTCTCAGACTCAATGCACAAAGTGATTGTATAGTATACATGCGCTGTGTTTAGAAAATAACAAAAATACAGTAAAGCATACCTGCAGTAAATGATATCAAACAGTGTTGAAAGGCATTGGCGGGATGGTCACAGTCACATGTTCACTGGTTAGGCAGGACAAAATATATATTTTAGATAGGTACACTGACTTACGGTGCTAGTTAGCATGGCTAGCTAAGCTAGCAAACACTTGAATAACTTGCTGAAATAGGTTTTAAATACATTAACGACAACATAAATATGTACATAGTCACATTCGCTATTGACTTTGGGATATATGATCCACTTTTCCAAAGACACTATTATGTTAAACAGTTTTTATGTACAGAAGAAGGAGACATGAATCTGCTCTCAGAATATCTCCTTCAGACTGACGAGCAGGCAGACCAACCTTCCAAATTAAGGGAGAAGCACTCAAAACCCACTAGTTGTTCTTTCAAGTCAAATAATACAAAAATACTATGTCTGAAGACCTCTCGTATTGCCAACCTTAGTACAATGGCAGCAAATATTTTTGCTAGCCTGCTAGCCCTGGCCCGCTAGCTGTCTGAATCGCCGTGTTTCGAGCCCGCCTAGCTACTCACTAGACCCCATGGTCACTCGACTATGCATTCCTCTCCCTAATGTCAATATGCCTTGTCCATTGCTGTTGTGGTTAGTGATTATTGTCTAATTTCACTGTAGAACCTCCAGCCCTGCTCAATATGCATTAGCTAACCCTTTTGTTTCCACCTCCCACACACGTGGTGACCTCACCAGGTTTAAATGTTGTCTCAAGAGACAATAACTCTCTCATCGTCACTCAATGCCTAGGTTTACCTCCACTGTATTCACATCCTACCATACCTTTGTGTGTACATTATGCCTTGAATCTATTCTTCCGCGCCAAGAAACCTGCTCCTTTTACTCTCTGTTCCAAACGTACTAGACGACCAGTTCTTATAGCCTTTAGCCGTACCCTTATCCTACTCCTCCTCTGTTCCTCAGGTGATGTAGAGGTTAATCCAGGCCCTGCAGCTCCTAGCTCCACTCCCATTCCCCAGGCGCTCTCATTTATTGACTTCTGTAACCGTAAAAGCCTTGGTTTCATGCATGTTAACATTAGAAGCCTCTTCCCTAAAACGGAACCCAAACCGGCTGCACGCGTGCGCCATAGTGCGCTATCGTGCATAAATTTATTTTGTCCCCCTACACCAAACGCGATCATGACACGCAGATTAACATATCAAAACAAACTCTGAACCAATGACATTCATTTGGGGACAGGTCGAAAAGCATTAAACATGTATGGCAATTTAGCTAGTTAGCTTGCGCTTGCTAGCTAATTTGTCCTATTTAGCTAGCTTGCGTTTGCTAGCTAATTTGTCCTGGGATATAAACATTGAGTTGTTATTTTACCTGAATTGCACAAGGTCCTCTACTCCGACAATTAATCCACACATGAAATGGCCAACCGAATCGTTTCTAGTCATCTCTCCTCCTTCCAGGCTTTTTCATATTTGAATTTATAAGGTGATTGGCATCTACACTTTAACAGTATTACCACGACAAGCTGCAAAACATTTCGTCTTTCAATCACCCATGTGGGTATGACCAATGAGGCGATGGTACCTGCTTCTATAAACCAATGAGGAGATATAAGAGACAGGACTTGCAGCGCGATCTGCGTCAGAAATAGAAAGGAGTTCTATTTTAGCCCTTGGCATCGAGGACACACGTTGGCACGCGGGAGCAGTGTGAATAACGTGGATTTCTAAATGTATTTTGTGACGCTCGCGCACGCGACATGTCCGGTCTGGTCAGCATGTAAGTTTGTTTTATTCACTGCTTTAGCACACTCTGCCAACCCGGATGTCCTAGCTGTGTCTGAATCCTGGCTTAGGAAGGCCACCAAAAAAAATAAAAATCCATCCCTAACTATAAAATTTTCCGACAAGATAGAACTGCCAAAGGGGGTGGAGTTGCAATCTACTAAAGAGATAGCCTGCAGAGTTCTGTCTTATTATCCAGGTCTGTGCCCAAACAATTTGAACATCTACTTTTAAGAATCCACCTTTCCAGAAACAAGTCTCTCACCGTTGCCATTTGCTATAGACCACCTTCTGCCCCCAGCTGTGCCCCCGACACTATATGTGAATTGATTGCCCCCCATCTATCTTCAGAGCTCTTACTGTTAGGTCACCTAAACTGGGACATGCTTAACACCCCGGCCGTCCTACAATCTAAACTAGATGCTCTGAATCTCACACAAATGATCAATGAACCTACCAGGTACAAGCCCAAATCCGTAAACACGGGCACCCTCATAGATATCATCCTAACCAATCTGCCCTCCAAATACACCTCTGCTATATTCAACCAGGATCTCAGCGATCACTCCCTCATTGCCTGCGTCCGTAATGGGTCTGCGGTCAAACGACCACCCCTCATCACTGTCAAATAATCCCTAAAACAGTTCAGCGAGCAAGCCTTTCTAATCGACCTAGCCCGGGTATCCTGGAAGGATATTGACCTCATTCCGTCGTTAGAGGATGCCTGGTTATTCTTTAAACGTGTTTTCCTCACCATCTTAAATAAGCATACCCCATTCAAAAAATGTAGAACCAGGAACAGATATAGCCCTTGATTAACTCCAGACCTGACTGCCCTTGACCAGCACAAAACATCCTGTGGCGTACTGCATTAGCATCAAATAGCCCCCGCGATATGCAACTTTTCAGGGAAGTTAGGAACCAATATACACAGGCAGTTAGGAAAGCAAAGGCTAGCTTTTTCAAACAGAAATTTGCATCCTGTAGCACAAACTCCAAAAAGTTCTGGGACCCCTGTAAAGTCCATGGAGAATAAGAGCACCTCCTCCCAGCTAACCACTGCACTGAGGCTAGGAAACACTGTCACCGCCGATAAATCAACGATAATTGAGAACTTCAATAAGCATTTTTCTATGACTGGCCATGCTTTCCACCTGGCTACCCCTACCCCAGTCAACAGCCCTGCGCCCCCCAAGGTAACTTGCCCAAGCCTCCCCCATTTCTCCTTCACCCAAATCCAGATAGCTGATGTTCTGAAAGAGCTGCAAAATCTGGACCCCTACAAATCAGCCAGGCTAGATAATCTGGACCCTCTCTTTCTAAAATTATTATTATTGTTGCAACCCCTATTACTAGCCTGTTCAACCTCTCTTTCATATCGTCTGAGATCCCCAAAGATTGGAAAGCTGCCGCGGTCATCCCCCTCTTCGAAGGGGGAGACACTCTAGACCCAAACTGTTACAAACCTATATCTAGGCTCTTCATATGGTTGTACTCAGAAGACATTCATTTATTCAATAAATGTCCCTTTTGTTCGATAACGTCTCTCTATATCCAAAAACCTCCATTTTGTTTGCGCAATTTCTTCAGTAATCCACAGGCTCAAACGCAATCACAACAGGCAGACAAAAAAATCCAAATAGTATCCGTAAAGTTCGCAGAAACATTTCAAACGATGTTCATAATCAATCCTCGGGTTGTTTTTAGCCTAAATAATCGATAATATTTCAACCAGACAATAACGTCGTCAATATAAAAGGTAAACAAGAAAGGCTCTCTCTCGGTCGCGCTCATGAAAAAGCTCAGTGACACGGCAGGGTCCACTCATTCAGATTTCTCTTACTCCCTCATTTTTCAGAATACAAGCCTGAAACAATTTCTAAAGACTGTTGACATCTAGTGGAAGGCATAGGAACTGCAATTTTAGTCCTAAGTCAATGGATACTGTAATGGCATTGAATAGAAAACTTTAACAACAAAAAAAAGTCATACTTTCTGAATGGATTTTTCTCAGGTTTTCAGCTGCCAAATCAGTTCTGTTATACTCACATACACTATTTTAACAGTGTTGGAAGAGTGTTTTCTATCCAAATCTACCAATGATATGCACATACTATCTTCTGGGCCTGATTAGAAGGCTGTTTAATTTGGGCACGCTTTTCATCCAAAATTCCAAATGCTGCCCCCTACCCTAGAGAAGTTAACTAACCTCCAGACGAGCTTCAATGCCATACAACTCTCCTTCCGTGGCCTCCAACTGCTCTTAAATGCTAGTAAAACTAAATGTATGCTCTTCAACAGATCGCTGCCTGCACGTGCCCACCCGTCCAGCATCACTACTCTTGACGGTTCTGACTTAGAATATGTGGACAACTACAAATACCTAGGTGTCTGGTTAGACTGTAAACTCTCCTTCCAGACTCACATTAATCATGTCCAATCCAAAATTAAATCTAGAATTGGATTCCTATTTCGCAACAAAGCATCCTTCACTAATGCTGCCAAACATACCCTCGTAAAACTGACTATCCTACCGATCCTTGACTTCGGCGATGTAATTTACAAAATAGCCTCCAACACTCTACTCAGCAAATTGCTCATTTGCACCCCAGTATCTCTACTTGCACTTTCATCCTCTGCACATCTATCACTCCAGTGTTCAATTGCTAAATTGTAATTATTTTGCCACCATGGCCTATTTATTGCCTTACTTCCCTTATCTTACCTCATTTGCAATTACTTTTCTATTGTGTTATTGACTGTATGTTGGTTTATTCCATGTGTAACTCTGTGTTGTTGTTTGAGTCGCACTGCTTTGCTTTATCTTGGCCAGGTCGCAGTTGTAAATGAGAACTTGTTCTCAACTGGCCTAGCTGGTTAAATAAAGGTGAAATATATATTTTATTATATATTACCATACAATTGGTGTTACAGAGAAAGTTGCCCCCCTCTTAATGTTGTGGTCTATGCGATAAGGCCATATTAAGTCCCTCTATACCAGTTAGTGGAGTAGTCCAGCCTTTCTGCCAGGACTACTAGAGAGGGGCCAAAGTCATAGAAAGGATTGGACACAGAGAGAGAGAGAGAAGACAAGTGATATATCATATTAATGTCATACTTTCCCCAGTCATCAGCTGACAGTCAGGCAGTGACAGTCTAGCCACCAAATATCAGTTTTCTTTGATAAAAATCTGTCCCCTGACATCTTTAGCCAACGCACACTCTCTCATACACACGCAACAATAGCACCAGCCAACCAACCGACATCCTTTCCAAAGGTTGTTGCATCATTGCTGGATGTCCTGGCAGTTTGCTGTGGTGCCAGAGGTTGCTGGTTACTCTGCTGATAGGTTCAGGAGGGGAAGGGGAGAGGCGGAAGGGAGATCGAGGAGACTGGAGAAGGGAAGATTGATGAGGGGAGAAAGGTAGATAGGAGAGATGGAGGAGAATATCGAGGAGAGAGAGGGAGAAAAGTGAGAGGTATAATGGTGAAGGGTGAAGAGGTGAGGGGAGACGAAGGATCTAAGGTGGTTTAGAAATGTAAAATAGCAGGGGACCCTGGGAAGATTGCTTGTCTTCTAGTGCTCCTCATACTGTAACTATTGGGCAGACCTGGATTAAAATACCATTTCAAATATCTCAATTACTTTACATACATTTGAAGTAAGTATTCAGAAAATAAGTAGTTGGATATTTTAATGTATTTGGAAATACCCTTGGAAAGCATTTTAAAATACACTGACTCAATTACACTCCCATTCATTTCAAAATAATAACTGAAAATTACTATTTGTTTTTTACAAATAACCATTCAAATACTAAAATATAAGTACATGTTTTGGGTTGTGTATGTGAAAATACTCAAGTACACAGAAAAAAAGTATTTTAAAAGGCCATTGCAGTCAAAAATCGAATTAAATCAATTATTTGTCACATGCACCGAATACAACCTTACAGTGAAATGCTTAATTACCAACAAGGCAGTTAAGAAAAAAAGAAAAAAAAAGAGATAAAAGTAACAAATAAAGAAAGAGTAGCAGTAAAATAACAATAGCGAGGCTATATACAGGGACAATTTTTAATGTCCCGTTGGTAGGATATACGTGCTTTTAGTTCGTCCACTTTATTATCCAGCTATTGTACGGTGGCCAATAATACCGATGGCAAAGGCAAATTAGCCACTCGTCGCCGGATCCTTACAAGGCACCCTGTTCTCCTTCCACGAAACTTCTGTCTCTTTCTCCTATGAATGACTGGGATGAGGGCCTGTTCGGGTGTCTGGAGTAAATCCCTCTCGTTCGACTCGTTAAAGATAAATTATTGGTCCAATTCAAGGTGAGTAATTGCTGTTCTGATGTCCAGAAGCTCTTTTCGGTCATAAGAAACGGTAGCAGCAACATTATCTACAAAATAGTTTACAAACAATTTGAAGAAAAAAAAAATAGCACGGTTGGTTAAGAGCCCATAAAACAACAGCCATCCCCTCCGGCACCATCTGATATCTCACAGGGGTTTATATATCCACACTATGAGGTTGGAATAATACTGTGAAATTCTGGAAATTCTGATAATGCCCTTTTAGTGTAAGAGCTGTTTGAAAAGACCACCTGAAATCTCTGCTTGTTTTGGTGGGGGGAGTTTTGGAGCCTTTTTTTCTCCACACATAGTGTGTTCCTTCCAAACAACTCAACCTTAGTTTCATCTGTCCACAGAATATTTTTCCAGTAGCACTGTGGACATCCAAGTGCTCTTTTGCAATCTTCAGACGTGCAGCAATGTTTTTTTGGACAGCAGTGGCTTCTTCCTTGATGTCCTCCCATGAACACTATTCTTCTTTAGTGTTTTACGTATCATAGACTCGAGACAGAGATGTTAGCATGTTCCAGAGATTTCTGTAAGTCTTTAGTTGACACGCTCGGATTCTTCTTAACCTCATTGATCATTCTGCACTGTGTTCTTGCAGTCATCTTTGCAGGATGGCCACTCCTAGGGAGAGTAGCAACAGTGCTGAACTTTCTCCATTTATAGTATAGACAATTTGTCTTACCGTGGACTGATGAACATCAAGGCTTTTAGAGATACTTTTGTAACCATTTCCAGCTTTATGCAAGTCAACAATTCTTAATCTTAGGTCTTCTTTTGTATGAGGCATGGTTCACATCAGGCAATGCTTCATGTGAATAGCAAACTCACATTTTGTGAGTGTTTTTTATACTGCAGGGCAGCTCTAACCAACATCTCCATTCTCGTCTCATTGATTGGATTCCAGGTTAGCGGACTCCTGACTCCAATTATCTTTTGGAGAAGTCATTAGCCTAGGGGTTTACATACTTTTTCAAACCTACACTGTGAATGTTTAAATGATGTATTCAATATAGACAAGAAAAATACAATAATTTGTGTGTTATTAGTTTAAGCCATTGTGTTAGTCTATTGTTGTGACTTAGAGGAAGATCAGATCACATTTTTTGACCAATTTATGCAGAAATCCAGGTAATTCCAAAGGGTTCACATACTTTTTCTTGCAACTGTATTTCACAATCCCTTGAAAACGGCACATAGTTGTCAATCGTTTTAGCGTAGCAAATCGAACGTATTGTGACGTTTTATTGAAACCGACCTATAAGATAGAGAGTTCCAAAAACAGCTTGTTTTCAGTTTTCCCCTCCCCACTCAGACCACTCCAAGACAGTCCTAGCTAAATTCTTGCTTAAGAAATTACTCTTTGCTAAGAAGCTATTTTCTTTTATTTTTGACCATTTTAATTTTTAAAAATCACCAGAGGTTTGGACTCAAGTCTGACTTGAGTCACACATTTGATGACTTGAGACTCGACTTGAAAGAAAATTACATTTCTTGAGACTTGACTTGGAACCTCAAGACTCCGGACTCAACTTTGACTTGAGACTGATGACTTGATGACTGATGACTTGAAATGATCTGGCCAGGTTTTGTAACGTTTTGTCATTTTCTGGCACAGTGTCTCCCTGGATTACTCTCTACACAGCCAGAGACCGTAGACACAAGCAACCTAAGCACTTGCAAAAAGTGCAACAGATTTGCCTAGTGATGCACACTCTCTACTCTCTGATTGGACCAGCAAACTGTCAATCAAGACAGGTCATGTAAGCTAGAGCAGTGGTTCTCAAAGTGGAGAAGGTTCTAGGGGTCGAGAGTATGAAACTGAATGGGAAAAATACATATTTTTCATACTTTTATTGTCTACATATACTATTTGTATTTTATATTTATACCTTTTCCTATTTGATCTGGTTTCTAACATAGGCCTACGGTATTGCACCAAATGATTGTCTAAAAAACATCTAATCTGTGCTTTAGAACCAAAAAGTTGTGGGTCGTGATTGTTGACCAGTCATCAGCATTAGCGTGCAAAAGCCAGATAGCACTTGTTTAATTTTCTCCAGTTTTGCCTGGTAAAAACAGATTAAGCCTATGTTAATATTGTCTATACAAAAGTTATCCATATACTGTATACAGTTTAGCAATCTACTATGAACGCATCTTTGCCAGAACAATAACATTAGGCGGCCTGGCGATTTCATTGATCATCTTCATATTTCAGATAGTTCTAGTGTTGGTGGCTACTGGCTATATATCTGATAGCTGTGCTAATTAGCTATATAGCTTGCTCCGCATTCCTGTGTAGCGGAAGTGAAGTTTCATCGGATGGAAGCACCCATAGCTGTATGGATCTGTGTCCATAGCTGTGTGGATCTGTGTCCATAGCTGTATGGATCTGTGTCCATAGCTGTATGGATCTGTGTCCATAGCTGTGTGGATCTGTGCCCATAGCTGTGTGGATCTGTGTCCATAGCTGTATGGATCTGTGTCCATAGCTGTATGGATCTGTGTCCATAGCTGTATGGATCTGTGCCCATAGCTGTATGGATCTGTGCCCATAGCTGAATGGATCTGTACCCATAGCTGTATGGATCTTTCAGGACAAGTCATTTTATTTGAAGGTTTTTTTCCTGTTGTTGGAAGATAAGGGCCATATGTTTTGAAAGCCATATCGCAAGTGATGACTATTAAAACACACGGTCAGGATTGTAGTTCACATGGGGCAGTAGTGGGCAAAGCTAATGTCTGAGAACTGTAGGGTGAAGACAGAATGCTGTCTAGAGTTTATGAAAACTAAGACAGACCATGCTTTCCGTCCGTCTCCTGCAACCTCCCGATATCCCTAGTTGATATTGGCTGACAACACCTCCACCATCTCTCTCTACTATTCGACATTTGCGCTGCACCCAATCCAATAGCTGTACAGAAAAAAACTGCACGGCGGTTCTCAAACATTTTGTAAAACTGCGTTTTTGCATTTTCCACAAAATGCAGGTGTAAAACGCTGTTTTACAAACATTTTGAGAACCACTGAGCTTGTGAATACATTGCTGTGAATACATTGCTGATGTCCAATTGTAGGGAGAGACGATTGCCATATGCAACTCCAAAAAATGTTGGTGATCAAGAATATGAAATGTTTACTTTGCAAGCTCACCAGCAGTGTGGCACCAAGCAACAACTACTAGCATAGGCCTGCTGGTCTTTTGGTATGAAATTGCTTGAAATGTATAATTTACTTAATTTACTTGCATTGGGAATTTGTTGTTAAAATATATTCAAAATATGTTTAGGATAAGATAATGAAAAGGGCTTTCTGGTAGCCTCAATAAATAGACAAAGATATACAGTATACTGTATATATTTTTTTTCTTGACTTGAGACTTGACTTGACAAAAAGCTTGTGACTCTACTTGACTTGTTCTTAGAATGCACGACTTGGACTTGACTCGAGACTCGACCTGTTCTACTTGGGACTCGACTTGACTTGGACTTGACTCTTGACTCGACCTGTTCTACTTGGGACTCGACTTGAGACCTTGACCTTGACCTTGAACAGTGATTTGCTCCCACCACTGATAATCATAGTAAGGTACTTAATTGTTACCCAGAAATTATTTGATATTGAGATAAAAACTGCATTGGACCTTTTAATACCAGATACTCAAATACACATTTCTGCTATTGGGGTTAGTTCTCACCTACTGAGTTCACTATAAGTCTGTTTCACAATGGTGGCGCTACAAAGTATTAAAAAAAGGTGGCGCTACAAAGTATTAACTTAAAGGGGCTGAATCATTTTGCACGCCCAATTTTTCAGTTTTTGATTTGTTAAAAAAGTTTGAAATATCCAATAAATGTCGTTCCACTTCATGATTGTGTCCCACTTGTTGTTGATTCTTCACAAAAAAATACAGTTTTATATCTTTATGTTTGAAGCCTGAAATGTGGCAAAAGGTCGCAAAGTTCAAGAGGGCCGAATACTTTCGCAAGGCACTGTACAAGCAGGTTAGCAGGTCTGATAAAAGTGTCCTAAAAGGTTATGGGTTACTTTAAATTACCATTTGAATCAGTATTACAAATGCCCCCATTTTAGCACTGTCACAATGTCACCCTCAGGGTGTCTGGTTAACAGGGGTGATGATCATTGGTGCTGAATTTGAGCCATCATAATCATCAAAGGGGTTCAAGTATGGATAGAGCTTCTCTGTGAAGGTGCAGCCAGTGAAAGAGAAGATATGAGACCTGGTGTCCACGTCATAGAAGGAGACTTGACCCTCCTCATAATCCACAAACACCCCCAACTTCTCCGGCTTGCTCTTCAGTGAGAGGGGGGTATGGGGGTCTGTGCAGGCCTCATAGTCAACCTGAAAAGACAACCACACGGTCCAGAATCCTTGCTCTGGGTATAATCCACCTATCTTTCTATTAATCGACTCTTTGGCCACTCCTACATTCCACCCAGTCTTCCCCTTCACCTGCACCTCATAGTAGAATCTCCCCGAGGAGAAGCCCTCCTTTGCCAAAACAGCTACACGACTTCTAAACCTCTTTAGGTTGTAGAAGTGGTTCTGTTCAAAGTGACCTGTTCTCACTAGTTTCCCATTGCCAGATACAATGATAAGGGGATGTGCTGTATCAGGGTCCATAGTGACATCCACTGCATACTGCTGCATCCTCTTCAGGTCATCACCCTTTGACTTCTCCAATACATTACTCAATTTCTCCTCAAGTTCAGAAAGTGCTCTCCTCACCTTTTTATCCAGCTGGGATATGTCTTTTTGCACATTCCACTTGTTCTGGTTCTGGGTTATACTGACATCAGACCAGTCCTTGGTCGATGTAGGGGGGCACAGGGATGGCGAGCTTTGGAGGAAGTGAAGCTGATCCTTAGAGTGTGAGAGCTGATCCAGCTCTGAGCGTCTCCTCTGTAGCTCGGTGATTTCCTGCTCCAGCTCTTTAATGAGGCTCTCAGCCTGCCGCATGGTTGCTTTCTGCTTCTCTCCAATCATCTTAGACACCTCAGCCTGGCTTCTCTGCATGGAGCGGACTAGAGTGGTGAAGACCTGTTCGCTTTCTTCTCTCTCTCTCTCTGCATCTCTGTTGCTGAGCTCCGCTGAGTGTTTGATCTCTTTAACCTTCTGTAGGCACTTCTGGATCATCTGCTGCATTTGATTCTTTGTCCTTCCCAACTCAGCTTTCTTCTCTCCGAACTCCTTCTTCAGAGGGACGGTGTGATGACCCTTGTGGTCTGTCACAGTGCAGAACTGACACACACACATTTGTTCAGTCCTACAGAACAGCTCCAGGGGTTTCTTGTGCTTCTTGCACATCCTGTCTTCCAGGTTCTCCACAGGGTTGATCAGCTTGTGTCTCTTCAGGGCTGGGGCTATCTGATGAGGCTGCAGATGAGTCTCACAGAAAGAGGTCAGACACTCCATGCAGGACTTAAGGGCCTTGAGCTTCGTCACAGTGCAGACATCACAGGCCACTTCTCCAGGCGCAGCAGGGGACTCATCTCTGTCTCTGACTTGTATCCCCTTAAAATGATTCACAACCCCTCGGAGTGTTGTGTTGATTTTGAGCTTAGGCTTTTTGTCAAAGGTCTCCTTACACATTGGACACTGGCACTGTTCAGTGCTTTTCCAGTATCCGCTGATACAGGCCTGGCAGAAGTTGTGTCCACATGGAGTGGTGATCGGATCAGTGAGAACCTCCAGACAGATAGAGCACTGGAACTCCTCCTCTGGCAGCAAAATGTTCGAGGACGCCATATCTGGAACACAAAATAAATATTAAAGGACTTCCTGGACTTATTCATCTTTTATAGTTGTGTTTACTAAGAACAGTCCTTACTTGATACCTGTCCACGCCACAATCTTTCACTAATGCTGCCATTCACTTGACTACATGATTGAAATAAACACAAGACAGGATTTATCCCTTGCTATTCAAAGTAGTCACTATAATATATTTACTTAGATTGTATGGTTTCTTACAATTAATGTCTTCTTGTACAAATTCTCTCTCTCTCTCTCTCTCTCTCTCTCTCTCTCTCTCTCTCTCTCTCTCTCTCTCTCCTTACCTGATTATATATGTACTTTTCTTCTTTTACGACAAAATGGTGTCTCTGTGCAGCTGTGTAGAATGTTTTGTGAAGAGCAAGAGAAAGTTTGTGCAGTCCTCTGCTTCTCTCATTTACTTTCACTTCAGCAAAGTGATGTCACACAGCTCCTCCTTAACTCTTTCCCTACTTCCCTTCCATTTCCCTCTCTCTCTCTTTCCCTCCATGCTCTCTGTGTTTCCTGCTCTTAAAGGGGCAGGAAATGCAACAACTAGACCCTGCTACCCTCAAGGATTGGAGTTTCGCAGCCCGGCCCTAAGCCAGCACTTGCTCTTTGATCTTTAACAGCTCTATATTTTTCGAACACCTTTGTCATAGTTATTTTACGCTGTTGCTATGCAACATCCCATCAAAATAATAAATAAAAATTCATTTGTTGGATGTCCTGGCAGTGGGTGTGTGTCCCCTGCCCCCCCCCCCCTCCCCCATTATTAATTATTATTATTAGAGAGAGGTAGAAGGAGAAGACAAGGGATATATCTTATTTGGTTTAAATCAATGTCATGTTTTCCTCAGCTGATCTGTCTTTCAGGGCAAGTCATCAGTTGACAGGCAGGCAATGACAGTGACAGACGAGCCAACAGATATCAGTTTTCTTTGTTCAAATCTGTCCCCTGACTTCTTTATGCCACGCACGCACCCACACTCACACACTCTCTCACTTTCTCTCTCTCTCTCTCTCACATCCCTTCCAAAATGTTGTTGTGTATCAATAAACTGAACAGTTAATTCAGTTAAATGAAAAGAGTAAAGTAATGACAAAATCAGATTAAATAAAAACGTGAATGAAATATAAGCAGACTGATAAAGGTAATAAAGTTATGTATCATTTGACAATTTACATGAGAAGGCATTGATTGTTTATAGTGTACATTTAAGCAATAAGGCCTGAGGAGGTGTGGTAGATGGCTAATATACCACGGCTAATGGCAGTTCTCGCACGACACAACGCGGAGTACCTGGACACAGCCCTTAGCCGTGGTATATTGGCCATGTATCACAAACCCCCGAGGTGCCTTATTGCTCTTATAAACTGTTTACCAACGTAATTAGAGCAGTAAAAATACATGTTTTTGTCATACCCATGGTATATGGTCTGACCTACCATGGCTGTCAGCCAATCAGCATTCAGGGCTTAAACCACCCAGTTTATAATATAGTGTATAGTTTATATTAATATACGTTACCGTTACACTTGTTTACAATGGATTAGTTTTTTTTGACGTTTTTTTCCTGGGTAAGCCCTATTGTAAGTTACTGTTAATTAGTATTTGAAACAATTTTACAATTGTTTGTTTGATCTTACATGGCTTAGCGCTGTCAGGATGTCTCCCTCAGGGTGTCTGGTTAACAGGGGTGATGACCAATGGGACTGGGTTCGTGCCATCATAATCATCAAAGGGGTTCAATTATGGATAGAGTTGATCGTTGAAGTTGCAGCCAGTAAAATAGTAGACTGTGTGTCAAATCAAATCAAGTCAAATTGTATTTATCACATGCGCCAAATGCAACAGGTGTATCCCCTTTGACCTTACCATGAAATGCTTACTTACAAGCCCTTAACCAACAATGCAGTTCAAGAAATAGAATTAAGAAAATATCTACGAAATAAACTAAAGTTAAAAATAAGTTAAAAAATAACAATAACGAGGCTATAAACAGGGGGTCAATGTCCAGGGTTACAGGTAAATTGAGGTAATTTGTACTTGTAGGGGTAAAGTGACAATGCATGAATAATAAACAGCGAGTAGCAGCAGTGTAAAAAGAAAGGGGAGGGAAGGGGGATGTAAATGTAAATAGGCCGGGGGGCCATTTGATTAATTGTTCAGCAGTCTTATGGCATGCAGGTAGAAGCTGTTAAGGAGCCTTTTGGACCTAGACTTGGCACTCCGGTTCCGCTTGCCATGCGGTCGCAGAGAAAGCAGTCTATGACAATTTTTTGGACCTTCCTCTGACACCGCCTAGTATATAGGTCCTGGATGGCAGGAAGCTTGGCCCCAGTGATGTACTGGGCTGTACGCATTACCATCTGTAGCGCCTTACGGTCAGATGCTGATAGTTGCCATACCAGGCGGTGATGCAGCCGATCAGGATGCTTTCGATGGTGCAGCTGTAGAACTTTTTGAGGATCTGCGGACCCATGCCAAGTCTTTTTAGTCTCCTGAGGGGGAAAATGTGTTGTTGTGACCTCTTCACGACTTTCTTGGTGTGTTTGGTCTATGATAGTTTGTTGGTGATGTGGACACCAAGGCACTTAAAACTCTCGACCCACTCCACTACAGCCCCGTCGATGTGAATGGGGGCGTGTTCGTTCCTCCTTTTCCTGTAGTCCACGACCATCTCCTTTGTCTTGCTCACGTTGAGGGAGAGGTTGTTATCCTGGCAGCACACTGCCAGGACTCTGACCTCCTCCCTATAGGCTGTCTCATCGCCAACCACCTTTGTGTCATCAGCAAACTTAATGATGGTGTTGGAGTCATGTTTAGCTACGCAGTTGTGGGTGAACAGGGAGTACAGGAGGGGACTAAGCACGCACCTTTGAGGAGCCCCCGTGTTGTGGATCAGTGTGGCAGATGTGTTGTTGCCTACCCTTACCGCCTGGGGCCGGCCCATCAGGAAGTCCAGGATCCAGTTGTAGAGGGAGGTGTTGAATGCTGAGCTGTAGTCAATGAACAGAATTCTCACATAGGTGTTCCTTTTGTCCAGGTGGGAAAGGGCAGTGTGCAGTGCTATTGAGATTGAGTCATCTGTGGATCTGTTGGGGCGGTATGCAAACTGGAGTGGGTCTAGGGTTTCCGTGATGATGGTGTTGATGTGAGCCATGACAAGCCTTTCAAAGCACTTCATGGATACTGATGTGAGTGCTACGGGGCGGTAGTCATTTAGGCAGGTTACATTTGTTTTCTTGGGCACAGGGACTATGGTGGTCTGCTTGAAACATGTAGGTATTACAGAATCCATCTGGCCCGCTGCCTAATGAACCTGTTTAAAGGTCTTGCTCACATCGGCTATGGAGAGCGTGAAATCACAGTTGTCTGGAAAATCTGGTGCTCTCATGCATGCTTCAGTGTTGCTCAAAGCAAGCATAGCTCTTCTGGTAGGCTTGCGTTACTGGCCAGCTCGCGGCTGGGTTTCCCTTTGTAGTCCGTAATAGTTTACAATTCCTGCCACATCCGACAAGTGTCAGAGCCGGTGTAGTAGGATTCGATCTTAGTCCTGTATTGACGCTTTGCCTGTTTGATGGTTCGTCTGAAGGCGTAGCAGAATTTCTTATAAGCGACTGGATTAGTATCCCGCTCCTTGAAAGCGGCAGCTGTGGGGACGATGTCATCGATACGCTTATTGATGAAGCCGGTGACAGAGGTGGTATACTCCTCAGTGCCATTGGATGAATTTCGAAACATATTCCAGACAGGGCTAGCAAAACAGTCCTGTAACATAACATCGTATTGAGCGAGTCACTGGCACTTCCTACTTTAGCTTTGGCTTGTAAGCAGGAATCTGGAGGATATAATCATGGTCAGAAATACCAAATGGGGGGCGAGGAATAGCTTTGTATGCATCTCTGTGTGTGGAGTAAAGGTGGTCCAGAGTTTTTTTTCCTCGGGTTGAACGTAACATTAGCTGGTAGATATTAGGCAAAACGGATTTAAGTTTGCCTCCATTAACGTCCCCGGCCCACTAGGGGCACCGCTTCTGGATGAGCATTTTCTTGTTTGCTTATGGTATATGGCCTTATACAGCTCATTGAGTGCGGTCTTAGTGCCAGCATTGGTTTGTGGTGGTAAATAGACGGCTACGAAAAATATAGATGAAAACTCTCTTGGCTATAGCGTGGTCTACAGCTTATCATGAGGTGCTCTAACTCAGGCGAGCAATACATCGAGATTTCCTTAATATTAGACATTGCGCACCAGCTGTTATTGACAGACGCACACCACCACCCCTCGTCTTACCGGACGTAGCAGTTCTGTCCTGCCGATGAACTGAAAACACAGCCAACTGTATATTATCCATGTCGTTGTTCAACCACGACTTGATGAAACAGACAATATTACAGTTTTTAATGTCCCATTGGTGGGATAGTCTCGGATGGAGCTAATCTAGTTTATTCTCCAGTGATTGCACGTTAGCCAATAGAACGGATGGTAGTGGCAGGTTACCCACTCGCCGACGAATCCGCACCCCGATCTCCGCACCCCTGTACCTCTGCCTTTTCGTCAAGTGAATGACAGGGATTTGGGCCTGGTCTCGGAGAAACAGTATATCCTTCTCGTCAGACTCATTAAAGAAAAATCTTTGTCCAGTTTGAGGTGAGTAATCGATGTTCTGGTATCCAGAAGCTATTAGCAGCAACATTATGTACAAAATAAGTTAAACAATGTGAAACAACACACAAAATAGCACAATTGGTTAGGAGCCCGTAAAACTGCAGCCCTCCCCTTCGGCACCATTGTTATCACATCATAGAAGGAGACCTTCATCGTAATCCACAAAAACCCTCAAATTCTCTGGCTTGCTCTTCAGTGAGAGCGAGGTATGTGCAATCTGTCTTAAAAGACAACCATACAGTCCAGAATCCTTCGTCAGAGTTCAGTCTACCATGGGCCCTATCGATGGAATCTTTTGCCATGCCTACATTCCACCCATTCTAACTGTCCAAATACACCACGCAGTAGAATCTGCCTGAGAATCCCTCCTTTGCCCTGACAGAAATACCACCTTGACACTTCTTCAGGTTGTAAGGGTGGTTCTGCGCTTTTTGTACGTATTGCACTCTTTTCCCATTGCCAGACAAAATGAGCTTTGGATGTGCTGTAACATGATCCAGAACCACATCCACAGCATGCGGCTGCATCCTCTTCAGCTCATCAGACAGGAGACTGCTGGATAACCCCATATGTGACTGACCGCCTTGATTCGGTCTTATGCAGCAAAATTAGACATTTTTGGTTTTACATTGGATAAAAGTAGAGACTCGGCCTCCCGGGTAGCGCAGGCGGTTAAGGGTGCTGTACTGCACCTAGGGAGGGTTTGGGAGGGTTTGGCCGGTAGGGATATCCTTGTTTCATCATGCACCAGCGACTCCTGTAGCGGGCCGGGCGCAATGCACGCTAACCAAGGTCGCCAGGTGCACGGTGTTTCATCCGACACATTGGTGCAGTTGGCTTCCGGGTTAGATACGCGCTGTGTTAAGAAGCAGTGCGGCTTGGTTGGGTTGTGTTTCGGAGGACGCATGACTTTCGACAAGATAGTAGCTACTAACAATTGGATACCACGAAATTGGGGAGAAAAAGGGGGAAAAATTCAACAAAAAAATCTAAACAAAAAAGTAGAGACTTGGAGCTACAAAATGGTATTTCATACATTGCATTTGAGGAACAATTGGAAAGTAATTCTGCTTTGAAAGTTGATAAACTTGTAGCCCCACTTTTTTAGAAAATGGCCCTTGAATGTTTTGGTACACCTACTGGAGAGCTCTTTTGTCTACACCCTTTCAGCATTGTTCACACCCTCTTCAGCCTTAGCCCCCACCCATCTCTTTAAGGATTCACATGTGAGGTCGTGCTAAATGTCATGTAGTGTGGTAAATATTAATACTAAAGGTGGTAAAAGTAGTAGTCGAAAATAAGGAAAAATTCCAGGTAAACAGAGTCCAGATAAAAATATTTTATAAATATTAGATGACGCTTACCCAGACACACTTGTCTAACTGAATGGGTCATGTGGAAGAAATACTATAACCACAGCTACATCTTGCTAAGTGTATGGGTCTCCACAGGAGGTGTAAACAGTACAGAAAAATGTTTACTTGCATAATAGCAATATCAAAAATAGATATTGTCAATATAAAGAAAAAAAGAACAAGTGTCAATGACAGTAGAGAAAGAACAAAATAACATGCCGTATGTACAATAACAATATCAATAAAAATATCAGTTATACTGGTGATTGATGAGGTAGTTATACGTAAACAATCAGGGGTAAAGTGGCTGAGCAGCAGGATAAAAAAATAATCAGTAGCAGCAATGTATGGCGTGTGTGTTAGGAGAGAGTCATGTGAATGTCCATGGAGGCACTGGAGATAGTCCTGATGACTGGGAACTCGCCCCCAGTGATGAACTGGTCTGTCCAAACCACACATGAACAAGGGAATCTATATTGGGAGAGCCTGTTTCTGTTCTGCCCTTGAATTTGCTGCAGGGCATGTGATGTCCATAGCCTCTTCGTCACAAAAGTTTATCTAGCTGTCACCAGTCCAGGTGGTGTTTGTACATGCAGACCATCTATAGGAGGAAGGATGTCACTGTTGTGCAACAGCTGAAACCTGGTCCCGACTGAGTCCGAACGCTCCTTGATGACCACAACATCAGGCTCCAGAACATCGAAGCTGTAAAAAAGTAAATAACAAAAAAATTGAGAAGACGTTTTTTTTATTTAACTTCTTATGGCTGCAGGGGCAGTATTGAGTAGCTTGGATAAAAGGTGCCCAGAAGTGCCCAGAGTAAACGGCCTGCTCCTCAGTCCCAGTTGCTATTATATGCATATTATTATTAGTATTGGATAGAAAACACTGAAGTTTCTAAAACTGTTTGAATGATGTCTGTGAGTATAACATAACCTGAGAAGAAATCCAAACAGGAAGTGGGAAATCTGAGGTTGGTCGATTTTCAACCCAGCACCTATTGAATACACAGTGGGATTTTGGTTATGTTGCACTCCCTAAGGCTTCCACTAGATGTCAACCGTCTTTAGAAACTTGAATGAGGCTGTGATGTGGGGCCGGATGGGAGCTGTTTGAGTCAGTGGTCTGGCAGAGAGCCAGGTCCTGGTCATGCGCATTTCACATGATAGCGACCTGCATTCCATGGCTTTTCTACAGACAATGGAATTCTCTGGTTGGAACGTTATTGAAGATTTATGATAACAACATCTTAAAGATTGATTCTATACTTAGTTTGACTAGTTTCTTCGACCTGTAATATAACTTTTTGAAGTTTTCGTCCGACGTTAACAAAAGTAGCTACTTGGACATAAATAAAGGACATTATCAAACAAATCAAATCAAGATTCCTGGGAGTACATTCTGATGAAGATCATCAAAGGTAAGGGAATATTTATAATGTTATTTCTGATTTCTGTTGACTCCAACATGGCGGCTCATTTATTTTTTTCCTGAGCGCGGTCTCAGATTATTGCACGGTTTGCTTTTTCCGTAAAGTTTTTTGAAATCTGACACAGCGGTTGCATTAAGGAGAGGTATATCTATATTTCCATGTCTAACAATTGTATTTTCATCAACATTTATAATTAGTATTTCTGTAAAATGATGTGGCTCTCTGCAATATCACCAGATGTTTTTGGAACTAGTGAACAATGTATACTGAGATTGTTTTATATAAATATGAACTTTATCAAACAAAACATACATGTATTGTGTAACATGAAGTCCTATGAGTGTCATCTGATGAAGATCATCAAAGGTTAGTAATTAATTTTCTCTCTATTTGTGCTTTATGTGACTCCTCTCTTTGGCTGGAAAAATGGCTTGGGTTTTTCTGTGAGTTGGTGGTGACCTAACATAATCGTTTGTGATGCTTTTGCTGTAAAGCCTATTTGAAATCAGACACTGTGGTGGGATTAACAACAAGATTACCTTTAAAACGGTATAAGATATATGTTTGAGGAATTTTAATTATGAGATTGTTTTGAATTTGGCGCCCTGCACTTTCACTGGCTGTTGTCATATCGATCCCATTAACGGGATTGCAGCCCTAAGAAGTTTGACCTCTATTTAACTAGGCAAGTCAGTTAAGAACAAATTCTTATTTACAATGACGGCCTACACCGGCCAAACCCGGATGATGCTGGGCCAATTGTGCACTGCCCTATGGGACTCCTAATCACGTCCGGTTGTGATAGAGCCCAGATTCGAACCAGGGTGTCTGTAGTGATACCTCAAGCACTGAGATGCAGTGCCTTAGACCGCTGTGCCACTCAGGAGCATCTTTGCATTATGGCAATTCACCTCCCAACTTAAGATAAGAAGAATAACCTCATACAATGCAACAGAAATGGTATTCACCTTAAGTAATGCTTGATCTGTGGCAGCGGCCTGAAGTGAAATTATATTCACCTGAAGTACTGCTTGATCTGTGTTAGGGACCGGAAGTACGGAGTCAGTTGGGGCTCGTAAGTAAGCATTTCACTGTAAGGTCTACACCTGTTGTATTCAGCGCAAGTGACTAATAAAATGTGATTTGATTTGCGTTGAGTTGTTGTTGCCAGCCATAGCTTTCCACCAGCACCGTGTCATCCTCCAGTCCAACCAGCTGTGGGATATTGAACCCTGTCACAGTGCTGACCTTCACAACACCAGCAATCTCGGACAAAGTGTTCACTCTGGTCTTTCTGAAGCGCTGCTTGATGAGGCTGAAGCACCAGTTGGGGGAAAACTTGGAGTGGCCTGTGATCAGGAAGGGGATGTTCAGACTGTGATGGAGCTTGTGCATGGTCCAACATGCACAATACCTGCAAACATCAAAATTAAAATTAATTTTCTCACTCCTATCAGTTTGTCTTTAAAAAAAGGCATTTTAATTATTTTAATTATTTTTGAACCATTCCATTGTAGATTTTGCTTTATGTTTTGGATCATTGTCTTGTTGGAAGACAAATCTCCGTCTCAGTCTCAGGTCTTTTGCAGACTCCATCAGGTTTTCTTCCAGAATGGTCCTGTATTTGGCTCCATCCATCTTCCCATCAATTTTAACCATCTTCCCTGTCTCTGCTGAAGAAAAGCAGGCCCAAACCATGATGCTGCCACCACCATGTTTGACAGTGGGGATGGTGTGTTCAGCTGTGTTGCTTTTACGCTAAACATAACGTTTTGCATTGTTGCCAAAAAGGTCAATTTTGGTTTCATCTGACCAGAGCACCTTCTTCCACATGTTTGGTGTGTCTCCCAGGTGGCTTGTGGCAAACTTTAAACGACACTTTTTATGGATATCTTTAAGAAATGGCTTTCTTCTTGCCACTCTTCCATAAAGGCCAGATTTGTGCAATATACTTTGTTGTCCTATTGACAGAGTCTCCCACCTCAGCTGTAGATCTCTGCAGTTCATCCAGAGTGATCATGGGCCTCTTGGCTGCATCTCTGATCAGTCTTCTCCTTGTATGAGCTGAAAGTTTAGAGGGACGGCCAGGTCTTGGTAGATTTGCAGTGGTCTGATACTCCTTCCATTTCAATATTATCGCTTGCACAGTGCTCCTTGGGATGTTTAAAGCTTGGGAAATCTTTTGTATCCAAATCCGGCTTTAAACTTCTTCACAACAGTATCTCGGACCTGCCTGGTGTGTTCCTTGTTCTTCATGATGCTCTCTGCGCTTTTAACGGACCTCTGAGACTATCACAGTGCAGGTGTATTGATACGGAGACTTGATTACACACAGGTGGATTGCATTTATCATCATTAGTCATTTAGGTCAACATTGGATCATTCAGAGATCCTCACTGAACTTCTGGCGAGAGTTTGCTGCACTGAAAGTAAAGGGGCTGAATAATTTTGCACGCCCAATTTTTCAGTTTTTGATTTGTTCAAAAAGTTTGAAATATCCAATAAATGTCGTTCCACTTCATGATTGTGTCCCACTTGTTGTTGATTCTTCACAAAAAAATACAGTTTTATATCTTTATGTTTGAAGCCTGAAATGTGGCAGAAGGTCGCAAAGTTCAAGGGGGCCGAATACTTTCGCAAGGCACTGTATATATACACAGCTCAAAAAAATAAAGGGAACACTAAAATAACACATCCTAGATCTGAATGAATGAAATATTCTTATTAAATACTTTTTTCTTTACAAAGTTGAATGTGCTGACAACAAAATCACACACAAATTATTGATGGAAATCAAATTTATCAACCCATGGAGGTCTGGATGTGGAGTCACACTCAAAATTAAAGTGGAAAACCACACTACATACTGATCCAACTTTGATGTAATGTCCTTAAAACAAGTCAAAATGAGGCTCAGTAGTGTGTGTGGCCTCCACGTGCCTGTATGACCTCCCTACAATGCCTGGGCATGCTCCTGATGAGGTGGCGGATGGTCTCCTGAGGAATCTCCTCCCAGACCTGGACTAAAGCATCCGCCAACTCCTGGACAGTCTGTGGTGCAACGTGGCGTTGGTGGATGGAGCGAGACATAATGTCCCAGATGTGCTCATTTGGATTCAGGTCTGGGGAACGGGCGGGCCAGTCCATAGCATCAATGCCTTCCTCTTGCAGGAACTGCTGACACACTCCAGCCACATGAGGTCTAGCATTGTCTTGCATTAGGAGGAACCCGGGCCAACCACACCAGCATATGGTCTCACAAGGGGTCTGAGGATCTCATCTCGGTACCTAATGGCAGTCAGGCTACTGGCAGTCAGAATTTGCCAATCTTGGTGTTCTCTGTTAAATGCCAAACGTCCTGCACGGTGTTGGGCTGTAAGCACAACCCCCACCTGTGGACGTCGGGCCCTCATACCACCCTCATGGATTCTGTTTCTGACCGTTTGAGCAGACACGTGCACATTTGTGGCCTGCTGGAAGTCATTCTGCAGGGCTCTGGCAGTGCTCCTCCTGCTCCTCCTTGCACAAAGGCGGAGGTAGCGGTCCTGCTGCTGGGTTGTTGCCCTCCTACGGCCTCCTCTACATCTCCTGATGTACTGGCCTGTCTCCTGGTAGCTCCTCCATGCTCTAGACACTACGCTGACAGACACAGCAAACCTTCTTGCCACAGCTCGCATTGATGTGCCATCCTGGATGAGTTACACTACCTGAGCCACTTGTGTGGGTCGTAGACTCCGTCTCATGCTACCACTAGAGTGAAAGCACCACCAGCATTCAAAAGTGACCAAAACATCAGCCAGGAAGCATAGGAACTGAGAAGTGGTCTCTGGTTACCACCTGCAGAACCACTCCTTTATTGGGGATGTCTTGCTAATTGCCTATAATTTCCACATGTTGTCTATTCCATTTGCACAACAGCATGTGAAATTTATTGTCAATCAGTGTTGCTTCCTAAGTGGACAGTTTGATTTCCCAGAAGTGTGATTGACTTGGAGTTACATTGTGTTGTTTAAGTGTTCCCTTTATTTTTTTGAGCAGTGTATATACATATATGTATACAGTATATATATTTTTTGTATACTATCTATCTATCTTCACACTGACCGTGTGCAATGCCATAAGAATCATCAGATATTTCTCCCTCTCTGTCACGGATGCCATGTTTGCCCTTAGTTTGAAGATATAATCCGGAGACAGGTGTTTTATACAACAGCCATCTGTGTTCTCTTTTGGACTCCCTCTGCATTTGCAATCAAACGGCAGAATTGTATTTATATCCTTATCATACTCTGCTTCTACTAGACATTCCACGGATTTCAAAACACAGTCAACTTCTTCCGTGACAACAACACTGTTGATCACCGTTTCTTCTCCCTCACTGTCATCAGAAGACTCTACAATGTCTTCTTCAATGAAAATGCTTTTACTTAAATCAGGGATTTCCTCATCGTCTGATTCATTTTCAGACAGAGAGAATCAGCATGTTATGATCGTCCTCCTGAAAGTAGTCCGACACAACTTATTTTTTTTGTCCTTTGTCGATATCACCTGATAAATTCATGGCAGCAATGTTATTTAGAGCATTAGCAAAACATTTTCAGTTCTCCGTGGCTAACGTTATGTCTTTCGAAAGAACTGCAGTAGAAAGGATTATCTACATATAACGAGCAGGTCATTTTATAGACAGAAGATGCTACATGGCAGACCAATCCGAAACTCATCTGTCGGCATCTCTAGCCCATTCATTATCTCAGCCAATTATGGCTAGCGGGATAATGTCTTGTCTGTCTTTTTTCCTGTATTTTTCTGTTGTTAAACCCACTAGGCTCGTAGTTTAACAACTTTATTTGTATTTACAGATGGCGTACACGTTTGTTATTAAGGCAAATGGAATTTCAAATGTTCCAGAAGGCATTTCTGCCAATAAACGCATTTTGATAGAAAATAGAAATAAACGTTCAAATGCCTCTCCTGTGAAGTCGTGACTTGCGACATACGCCTAGTTTGCTGAAACGAGTCACATATCTGCAACACAATAACAGACAAACTATAGAAGGACTTCGTGGTCATAACTTGATACCCGTGCACATCACCCTTTCAGTAATTATACAGTTCACTTGGCTACATGATTGAAAGGAACCTGGTTATTTCAAGCTAGGATTTAGCCTTTGCTATATACAAAGTAGTCACTATGATACATTTACTCAGATTGTATGCTTTCTTCCTCTCGCTCTCTCTCGCTCTCTTTCTCTGCTCTGTCTCTGTCTCTATCTATCTTTCCCTCTCTCTCTCTCTCTCTCTCTCTCTCTCTCTCTCTCTCTCTCTCTCTCTCTCTCTCTCTCTCTCAATTCAATTAAATTTCAATTCAAGGGGCTTTATTGGCATGGGAAACATATGTTAACATTGCCAAAACAAGTGAAGTAGATAATATACAAAAGTGAAATAAACAATACAAATGAACAGTAAAGATTAAACTCACAGAAGTTCCAAAAGAATGAAGACATTACAAATGTATACATGTATTATGTATAAATACAGTGTTGTAACGATGTGCAAATGATTAAAGTACAAAAGGCAAAATAAATAAACATCTCTTTCCCTCTCCTTACCTGAGTTTGCAGTCCGGCTTCTCGTTTGCCTTCACTTCATCAAAGTGACGTCTCTCAGCTCCTCCCTTCCTGTTGGGGAAGGAAATATTTTAAAAAACATGTTTACACTGCAGCCCTCAAGGATGAGTGTTTTGCACCAAGACAGCACTTCTCTTTGCTTCATCTGTGGGTATTTCTGTAATACCTTGGTGTTTGTTTTCTTACCCGATTGCTTTGCATTATCCCATCGAAATAATGGCAGAAAGATAAATATTGTCATTCTATAAAACAGTTGGTTTTCAGACTCATTTTGGCTGAGTCAAATCTTCTTTTGATCTTTTGCTGTTCTAGTCCGTGATAGATGCTGTGTCATTATTGGATGCTTTGGTTCCTCTGGCCTGTTTTCACTAGGAAGGCAATTCCCGCATGACACAGCACTGTGATTGTATCTGCCTGATCCATGGCCTTCATTAGGCTTCATGATGTAATCCAGCGACTAATAATTCACAATCATTGACTAGTTCGGAGAGCTTGGCTTGGACGGCACAATGAAAAAACTGATTTTTATTAATCTGTATTAGAGAGTGAGAAAAAGGGAAAAGGAGAGAGAGAGTGATGCAGAGAGGGAAAGAGATTGTGCCGGCCACATCCATCAATACCCACTAAATCTCTCCTTGTTGAAGGCACAAGTGGAAGAAAACACCAGGCATATTCATTGTCCTATACCTTCCTACCCAGATGCTAGGCAATGCCAGGCTCCTGATAAGGCCTATGCGTTAGGTCTCCGTATCTCAGCCCTGCAGAGTGGGATGGATTGGAGCTTTCGTAGCTCATGTATGATCATATGTCCTGTTCTTTAATGGCAGGTAAACTCCCAGCCCATTTAGGAGTACCAGATGAATGATTTATATCTGGAGAGCTGCACAAAAGGATTCTCAGTGGACTGTCTTTAGTTTTGAAGGTCTGAAGGACAAACCCCAAGCTGTGGTGCTTAGTAGAAATATGATATTGAATGGAATTTATTTTGGGTAACAGACATATACAACAAAATGTACAATGTGGACGCAGAGGATATCACTTGAAAGTATTAATTAAAACACTTGTTTCCAAAGTGGTGCTCGGTGTAAAAACAATAACACATTTAATGATTAAAAGGCAAGACAAAATTACAAACAACCATAAATACATTCATTTATATTGACATCCTAAAAAGTGACACTATTCACTGCACTTCTCCCTAACCTTAAAAATCAGCCATATTAACAATCTATTAATTGCCCATCATACCGATCCTTCAAATAATACACATGACCAGCAGTAGGGGGCATAAGGGGCAGTGGAGAGGTTTCTTTTACTTAGACAACATTGTCCAAATGAAAACCTTTGCCTGCTTTTTAAAGCAATTTCAACTTTTTACTCCAAGGGTTGGCTATTCCATAGACAAATGCCTGTATGTATGTTGTTTACTCTTGGGATTTTACAAGACATAGCACTAGCTCTGGTATTGTGACTGTATTGGTTATAGACCATATCAATATGTTTTAGTATTGTAACCTTTGAGATGTCAAACACATGATTAAGTTTAAGTTGGTCCACTCTGGAATCCAAAGGCAACAAGCCCACCTCCTGGAACTCCTGTACCCCTATGTGCATCCTAGGGCAGACATTCAGCATATACCTGATAACATTATTTTGCATGACCTGCATTCTCTTTTTCAGCTTTTTTGATAGCCCACTATACCAAGCAGAGCAGGCATATTCAACATGACACTGAATCAAGGTTGAGACAAGCAGTTTGTTAACTTTAATGTTAAAATATTTAGTGTTACGATATCAACATTTCTATTTGTTCGCCATTTTAGAAAGTATTTTAGCAGCAATCAGGTCTCCAGAAAGGGATTGATCTAGGGACACACCACGAAAAGATACACTTGTTTTAGATTCAATCTTGTTGCCTGCACAGTTTACCTTTATCTTGTCAGCCCTAAGCAATCTACATTTTGTTCCAAACAAAATCGATTCAGTTTTTCCCAGATGTAGTGACAATTTGTTGTCAAACAACCAACCTCCATCAAAATGTGATTCCTTACTCAGGGTCTCCACTATGTAAACTGTGGACTCCTTCCCTCATACCAGTATACCAGTATAGCTGAATCATCAGCATAAAGCAGGAGTTTACACTTTACTGTATCTGGCATATCATTAACGTATATAAGAAATAAGAGGCCCTAAAATGGATCCCTGCGGTACTCCACTGGAAATTTCTTTGGCCTCTGACAGAACATCACCAACATTACATACTTGTGTTCTGTTGGACAGATAAGATCTAAACCAATTCACTGCTACATAATTTAGACCCATGCATTTCAGTTTCATCAGGAGAACATCATGGTCCACAGTGTCAAAAACTTTTTGCAAGTCTAACATGACCATACCTGTATAGTTCCCCTTCTCACTTTCCTGCTTAATGTGATCAAAAAGGTGGATAAGGCAAGTATCAGTGGAATGAGCTGTTCTAAATCCAGATTGTAGTTCATAAAAAAGTTTGTGCTCAAGAAGATATCCCTGAAGTTGATTAAAAACTAATCTTTCAACAAATTTGGATACGGTGCTGAGGATAGTTTCCTACATTTTTTTTTCTGCTCTTCTTGTAGAGTGGAACCACCTGGGCTGTTTTGAGATCCTTGGGAAATGTACCACTACTAATAGAAAGGTTTACAATATCATTTTAGCAGTGACACAAGCACTATCCTTTATGAATATTGCAAGAAGGTTATCCATCAAATCAAATCAAATGTATTTATCTAGCCCTTATTACATCAGCTGATATCTCAAAGTGCTGTACAGAAACCCAGCCTAAAACCCCAAACAGCAAACAATGCAGGTGTAGAGGCACGGTGGCTAGGAAAAACTCCCTAGAAAGGCCAAAACCTAGAAAGAAACCTAGAGAGGAACCAGGCTATGGTCAGTCCTCTTCTGGCTGTGCCGGGTAGAGATTATAACAGAACATGGCCAAAATGTTCAAATGTTCATAAATGACCAGCATGGTCAAATAATAGTAATCACAGTGGTTGTTGAGGGTGCAACAGGTCAGCACGGCCAGGTGGACTGGGGACAGCAAGGAGTCATCGTGCCAGGTAGTCCTGAGGCATGATCCTAGGGCTCAGGGCCTCCAAGAGAGAGAAAGAAAAAAGAGAGAAATAGAGAATTAGAGTGAGCATACTTAAATTCACACAGGATACTGGATAAGACTGGAGAAATACTCCAGATATAACAGACTAACCCTAGCCCCCGACACATAAACTACTGCAGCATAAATACTGGAGGCTGAGACAGGAGTGGTCAGGAGACACTGTGGCCCCATCCAATGATACCCCCGGACAGGGCCAAACAGGCAGGATATAACCCCACCCACTTTGCCAAAGCACAGCCTCCACACCACTAGAGGGATATCTTCAACCACCAACCTACCATCCTGGGACAAGGCCGGGTATAGCCCACAAAGATCTCCGCCACTGCACAACCCAAGGGGGGGTGCCAACCCAGACAGGAAGACAACGTCAGTGACTCAACCCACTCAAGTGACGCACCCCTCCTAGGGACGGCATGGAAGAGCACCAGTAGGCCAGTGTCTCAGCCCCTGTAATAGGGTTAGAGGCAGAGAATCCCAGTGGAGAGAGGGGAACCGGCCAGGCAGAGACAGCGGGGGTGGTTTGTTGCTCCAGTGCCTTTCCATTCACCTTCACACTCCTGGGCCAGACTACACTCAATCATAGGAACTACTGAAGAGATGATTCTTCAATAAAGACTTACAGGTTGAGACCGAGTCTGCGTCTCTCACATGGGTAGGCAGACCATTCCATAAAAATGGAGCTCTATAGGAGAAAGCTCTGCCTCCAGCTGTTTGCTTAGAAATTCTAGGGTCAATTAGGAGGCCTGCGTCTTGTGATCGTAGCGTACGTGTAGGTATGTACGGCAGGACCAAATCAGAAAGATAGGTAGGAGCAAGCCCATGTAATGCTTTGTCAGTTAGCAGTAAAACCTTGAAATCAGCCCTTGCCTTAACAGGAAGCCATTGTAGAGAGGCTAGCACTGTAGTAATATGATACATTTTTTGGGTTCTAGTCAGGATTCTAGCAGCCGTATTTAGCACTAACTGAAGTTTATTTAGTGCTTTATCCGGGTAGCCGGAAAGTAGAGCATTGCAGTAGTCTAACCTAGAAGTGACAAAAGCATGGATTCATTTTTCTGCATCATTTTTGGACAGAAAATGTCTGATTTTTGCAATGTTACGTAGATGGAAAAAAAGCTGTCCTTGAAACAGTCTTGATATGTCCGTCAAAAGAGAGATCAGGGTCCAGAGTAACGCAGAGGTCCTTCACAGTTTTATTTGAGACGACCGTACAACCATCAAGATTAATTGTCAGATTCAACAGAAGATCTCTTTGTTTCTTGGGACCTAGAACAAGCATCTCTGTTTTGTCCGAGTTTAAAAGTAGAAAGTTTGCAGCCATCCACTTCCTTATGTCTGAAACACAGGCTTCCAGTGAGGGCAATTTTGGGGCTTCACCATGTTTCATTGAAATGTACAGCTGTGTGTCATCCGCATAGCAGTGAAAGTTAACATTATGTTTCTGAATGACATCCACAAGATGTAAAATATATATTGAAAACAATAGTGGTCCTAAAATGGAACCTTGAGGAACACCGAAATTTACAGTTGATTTGTCAGAGGACAAACCATCCACAGAGACAAACTGATATCTTTCCTTCTTCTTATATCATATAAGATCTAAAACAGGCCAGAACTTGTCCGTGTAGACCAATTTGGGTTTCCAATCTCTCCAAAAGAATGTGGTGATCGATGGTATCAAAAGCAGCACTAAGGTCCAGGAGCACGAGGACAGATGCAGAGCATCGGTCTGACGCCATTAAAAGGCAATTTACCACCTTCACAAGTGCAGTCTCAGTGCTATGATGGGGTCTAAAACCAGACTGAAGTATTGCGTATACATTGTTTGTCTTCAGGAAGGCAGTGAGTTGCCGTGCAACAGATTTTTCTAAACATTTTGAAAGGAATGGGAGATTCGATAGAGGCCGAGAGTTTTTCAAATATTTTCTGGGTCAAGGTTTGTCTTTTTCAAGAGAGGCTTTATTACTGCCACTTTTAGTGAGTTTGGTACAGATCCGGTGGATAGAGAGCCATTTATTATGTTCAACATAGGAGGGCCAAGCACAGGGAGCAGCTCTTTCAGTAGTTTAGTTGGAATAGGGTCCAGTATGCAGCTTGAAGGTTTAGAGGCCATGATTATTTTCATCATTGTGTCAAGAGATATAGTACTAAAACACTTGAGTGTCTCGCTTGATCCTAGGTCCTGGCAGAGTTGTGCAGACACCGTACAACTGAGCTTTGGAGGAATACTCAGATTTAAAGAGGAGTCCGTAATTTGCTTTCTAATGATCATGATCTTTTCCTCAAAGAAGTTTACGAATTTATTACTGCTGAAGTGAAAGCCATCCTCTCTTGGGGAATGCTGTTTTTTAGTTAGCTTTGCGACAGTATCAAAAATACCTTTTGGATTGTTCTTATTTTCCTCAATTAAGTTTGAAAAACAGGATGATCGAGCAGCAGTGAGGGCTCTTTGATACTGCACGGTACTGTCTTTCCAAACTAGTCCAGTTTGGAGTGGCGCCATTTCTGTTCCAATTTTCTGGAAGCTTCAGAGCTCGGGTATTTTCTGTACACCAGGGAACTCAGTGAGGAACGCTGTATATGGCCTAGGAGGCCTGTAAACAGTAGCTATATAAAGTGATTGAGTAGGCTGCATAGATTTCATGACTAGAAGCTCAAAAGACGAAAACGTTGTTTTGTTTTTTTATTCAAATTTGCTATCTTAAATGTTAGCAACACCTCTGCCTTTGCGGGATGCGTGGGGGATATGGTCACTAGTATAACCAGGAGGTGAGGCCTCATTTAACACAGTAATCGGGCTTAAGCCATGTTTCAGTCAGGCCAATCACATCAAGATTATGATCAGTGATTAGTTCATTGACTATAACTGCCTTGGAAGTGAGGCATTTAACATCAAGTAGCCCTATTTTGAGATGTGAGGTATCACAATCTCTTTCAATAATGGCAGGAATGGAGGAGGTCTTTATTCCAGTGAGATTGCTATGGCGAACACCGCCATGTTTAATTTTGCCAAACCTAGGTCGAGGCACAGACACTGTCTCAATGGGGATAGCTGAGCTGACTACTCTGACTGTGCTAGTGGCAGACTCCACTAAGCTGGCAGGCTGGCTAACAGCCTGCTGCCTGGCCTGCACCCTATTTCATTGTGGAGCTAGGGGAGTTAGAGCCCTGTCTATGTTCGTAGATAAGATGAGAACCCCTCCAGCTAGGATATAGTCCGTCAGGCCAGGCTTGGTCCTGTTTGTGGGTGAGTCCCAGAAAGCGGGCCAATTATCTACAAATTCTATCATTTGGGAGGGGCAGAAAACAGTTTTCAACCAGCGATTGAGTTGTGAGACTCTGCTGTAGAGCTCATCACTCCCCCTAACTGTGAGGGGGCCAGAGACAATTACTCGATGCCGACACATCTTTCTAACTGATTTACACGCTGAAGCTATGTTGCGCTTGGTGACCTCTGACGGTTTCATCCTAACACCATTGGTGCCGACGTGGATAACAATATCCCTATACTCTCGCCAGTTTTAGCTTTAGCCAGCAACATCTTCAGATTAGATTTAACGGTAGCCCCCTGGTAAACAATGTATGATGTATGATTCATTTTAAATATAAATCAAATGTTATTTGTCACACACACGGTTAGCAGATGTTAATGCTAGTGTAGCGAAATGCTTGTGCTTCTAGTTCCAGTTAAGAACAAATTCTTATTTTCATTGACAGCCTAGGAACAGTGGGTTAACTGCCTGTTCAGGGGCAGAACGACAGATTTGTACCTTGTCAGCTCGGGGGTTTGAACTTGCAACCTTCCGGTTACTAGTCCAACTCTCTAACAACTAGGCTACCCTGCCGCCCCAGTTTGGTGTGGCGCCAATGCAGTAATAACCAACGAGTAATCTAACCTAACAATTCCACAACTACTACCTTATACACACAAGATTAAAGGGATAAAGAATATGTACATAAAGATATATGAATGAGTGATGGTACAGAACGGCATAGGCGTGCATGGATGCAGTAGATGGTATAGAGTACAGTATATACATATGAGATGAGTAATGTAGGGTATATAAACATAAAGTGGCATAGTTTAAAGTGGCTAGTGATACATGTATTACATAAAGATGGCAATATGCAGCAGTTTAAATGAGTACAGTATATACATATACATATGAGATGAGTAATGTAGGGTATGTAAACATTATAGTAAGTGGCATTGTTTAAAGTGGCTAGTGATATATTTTCCATCAATTTCCATTATTAAAGTGAGTCAGTATGTTGGCAGCAGCCACTCAATGTTATTGGTGGCTGTTTAACAGTCTGATGGCCTTGAGATAGAAGCTGTTTTTCAGTCTTTCGGTCCCTGCTTTGATGCACCTGTACTGACCTCGCCTTCTGGATGATAGCGGGGTGAACAGGCAGACGCTCGGGTGGTTGTTGTCCTTGATGATCTTTATGGCCTTCCTGTGACATCGGGTGGTGTAGGTGTCCTGGAGGGCAGGTAGTTTGCCCCCGGTGATGCGTTGTGCAGACCTCACTACCCTCTGGAGAACTCTTGCGGTCGTGTGCGGAGCAGTTGCCGTACCAGGCGGTGATACAGCCCGACAGGATGCTCTCGATTGTGCTTCTGTCGAAGTTTGTGAGTGCTTTTGGTGACAAGCCAATTTTTTCAGCCTCCTGCGGTTGAAGAGGTGCTGCTGTGCCTTCTTCACAACGCTGTCTGTGTGGGTGGACCAATTCAGTTTGTCCATGATGTGTGCGCCGAGGAACTTAAAACCTGTTAAGGATATGGCAGACATACGCCCCCTTTGGAGAGATTGGGTACCCCTAGTAAACTGGAAAAAAAATCTGTCAAAAATTGCTAATATATGCAAATAATAGAAAACATAAAACCGTTGGAATTATGTCTGTAAGTATAGCAGAACTCACAGGGCAGGCATTCTTCCAAACTAGTTTTTGTGGCCATGAAAGTTGGAGCAACTTTGACGTCATGGCCCCCACCCTTCCCAACGAGCTATGATTCTGGGGACACTTTCTTTCTCTTCCGCTAGATGTCCTCTTTCATTAGAGCTTCAAATCGTTCAAATCCCGCGAGAATTGACCCTATGGGAGTGAAATTAGTGCGTGCCACGAGAGAATAGGCTGTGCGTATGGGCGCGAATTGGTCCCAGCCATTCCTTTGTTTCCAGCACTCAAGAGAAGGGCAGACGATGGCCGATTGAATTGAAGTTTGTTTTGCACGTCTAAAACATCATAAAGCTTGCTTCTGCACTTAGTTTGACCTGTTTAGTCGACATATAATGTGTAATTTTGAAGTTTTGATGCGCAACTTATCCGGACCAGAGGACGTTTTGGGTGCATTTCAGCTGATGTTATTAGCAGTAGCTAATACAAAGACGCAAGACTTGAAACTAAACGATGTATTGGGTAAGTATGAAGCCTTCCAGAACATTCTGAACGAAGACCATCGAAGGTAAGGGAATATTTATGCTTAAATCTGTGTTTCTGTTGACTCCAACATTACGTGGAAATGTAGCTTGGAACTGAGCGCTGTCTCAGCATATGGAATAGTGTGCGATTTCTGTAACGTTAAAAATAAATCTAACACAGCGGTTGCATAAAGAAGCAGTGTATCTTTCTAACTATATGTAGAACATGTATATTTAGTCAAAGTTTATGATGTCTATTTACGTTATCTTGCCACGCTACATAGATTTCCTGCGGGCATTTTTGAGTAATTTCTGAAGGTGAACTCACTGTAAATGGACATTTATGGATATAAATGGCATATTATTGAAAAAAAAAATATGTACTGTGTAATATGTCATATTACTGTCATCTGATGAAGATTTTCAAAAGGTTAGTGAGCGATTTATTTTTTAATCCTGCGTTTGTTGATTGCATGTTTTGGCTATTGAAATGAGCTGTGTCTGGTGGTGGTTTTACATATATATGTGCTATGTTTTCGCTGTAAAACATTTTAGAAATCTGACTTGCTGGCTAGATGAACAAGGTGTTTATCTTTCATTTGAGCTATTGGACTTGTTAATGTGTGGAGGTTAAATATTTTTAAGAATATTTTTGCGTTCCATGCGCCACCGTTTCAGCTGAACGTGGGAGGGTTGATCCCCAATTGGGAACCAGTATCGTAGACAGGTTAAAACTTACTACCCTCTCCACTACTGTCCCGTCGATGTGGATAGGGGGGTGCTCCTCTGCTGTTTCCTGAAGTCCACAATCATCTCCTTTGTTTTGTTGACGTTGAGTGTGAGGTTATTTTCCTGACACCACACTCCGAGGGCCTTCACCTCCTCCCTGTAGGCCGTCTCGTTGTTGTTGGTAATCAAGCCTACCACTGTAGTGTCGTCCGCAAACTTGATGATTGAGTTGGAGGCGTGCATGGCTACGCAGTCGTGGGTGAACAGGGAGTACAGGAGAGGGCTCAGAACGCACCCTTGTGGGGCCCCAGTGTTGAGGATCAGCGGGGTGGAGATGTTGTTACCTACCCTCACCACCTGGGGGCGGCCCGTCAGGAAGTCCAGTACCCAGTTGCCCAAGGCGGGGTCGAGACCCAGGGTCTCGAGCTTGATGACGAGTTTGTAGGGTACTATGGTGTTAAATGCTGAGTTGTAGTCGATGAACAGCATTCCTCTTGTCCAGATGGGTTAGGGCAGTGTGCAGTTTGGTTGTGATTGCGTTGTCTGTGGACCTATTGGGGCGGTAAGCAAATTGGAGTGGGTCTAGGGTGTCAGGTAGGGTGGAGGTGATATGGTCCTTGACTAGTCTCTCAAAGCACTTCATGATGACGGAAGTGAGTGCTACGGGGCAGGGCGGTAGTCGTTTAGCTCAGTTACCTTAGCTTTCTTGGGAACAGGAACAATGGTGGCCCTCTTGAAGCATGTGGGAACAGCCGACTGGGATAAGGATTGATTGAATATGTCCGTAAACACACCAGCCAGCTGGTCTGCACATGCCCTGAGGACGCGGCTGGGGATGCCGTCTGGGGATCCGTGATTGACTGTAGAACCTGCCACATACAGTGCCTTGCGAAAGTATTCGGCCCCCTTGAACTTTGCGACCTTTTGCCACATTTCAGGCTTCAAACATAAAGATATAAAACTGTATCTTTTTGTGAAGAATCAACAACAAGTGGGACACAATCATGAAGTGGAACGACATTTATTGGATATTTCAAACTTTTTTAACAAATCAAAAACTGAAAAATTGGGCGTGCAAAATTATTCAGCCCCCTTAAGTTAATACTTTGTAGCGCCACCTTTTGCTGCGATTACAGCTGTAAGTCGCTTGGGGAATGTCTCTATCAGTTTTGCACATCGAGAGACTGAAATTTTTCCCATTCCTCCTTGCAAAACAGCTCGAGCTCAGTGAGGTTGGATGGAGAGCATTTGTGAACAGCAGTTTTCAGTTCTTTCCACAGATTCTCGATTGGATTCAGGTCTGGACTTTGACTTGGCCATTCTAACACCTGGATATGTTTATTTTTGAACCATTCCATTGTAGATTTTGCTTTATGTTTTGGATCATTGTCTTGTTGGAAGACAAATCTCCGTCCCAGTCTCAGGTCTTTTGCAGACTCCATCAGGTTTTCTTCCAGAATGGTCCTGTATTTGGCTCCATCCATCTTCCCATCAATTTTAACCATCTTCCCTGTCCCTGCTGAAGAAAAGCAGGCCCAAACCATGATGCTGCCACCACCATGTTTGACAGTGGGGATGGTGTGTTCAGGGTGATGAGCTGTGTTGCTTTTACGCCAAACATAACGTCTTGCATTGTTGCCAAAAAAGTTCAATTTTGGTTTAATCTGACCAGAGCACCTTCTTCCACATGTTTGGTGTGTCTCCCAGGTGGCTTGTGGCAAACTTTAAACAACACTTTTTATGGATATCTTTAAGAAATGGCTTTCTTCTTGCCACTCTTCCATAAAGGCCAGATTTGTGCAATATACCACTGATTGTTGTCCTATGGACAGAGTCTCCCACCTCAGCTGTAGATCTCTGCAGTTCATCCAGAGTGATCATGGGCCTCTTGGCTGCATCTCTGATCAGTCTTCTCCTTGTATGAGCTGAAAGTTTAGAGGGACAGCCAGGTCTTGGTAGATTTGCAGTGGTCTGATACTCCTTCCATTTCAATATTATCGCTTGCACAGTGCTCCTTGGGATGTTTAAAGCTTGGGAAATCTTTTTGTATCCAAATCCGGTTTTAAACTTCTTCACAACAGTATCTCGGACCTGCCTGGTGTGTTCCTTGTTCTTCATGATGCTCTCTGCGCTTTTAACGGACCTCTAAGACTATCACAGTGCAGGTGCATTTATACGGAGACTTGATTACACACAGGTGGATTGTATTTATCATCATTAGTCATTTAGGTCAACATTGGATCATTCAGAGATCCTCACTGAACTTCTGGAGAGAGTTTGCTGCACTGAAAGTAAAGGGGCTGAATAATTTTGCACGCCCAATTTTTCAGTTTTTGATTTGTTAAAAAAGTTTGAAATATCCAATAAATGTCGTTCCACTTCATGATTGTGTCCCACTTGTTGTTGATTCTTCACAAAAAAATACAGTTTTATATCTTTATGTTTGAAGCCTGAAATGTGGCAGAAGGTCGCAAAGTTCAAGGGGGCCGAATACTGTTGCCATGTACAGCTCAAACAAATCATTTGTGATACTTGTGCTGTGGTAAAAGTTGTTAATGAAAGACTGGCTATAGTGTCCAGTGCAGGTGAGTAACTTCTTAACCAGAGATGAGGCTATAGTGGTAAAAAATGTGTTCAAATAATTTGCAACCTCAATATCCAGGCCAATACTATAGGATTTTACCTTGTGGAGAGATTTTGAGCCAGTGTCCTTTAAAATTGTCCACAGTTTACGAGGCTGGTGTAAGTTGTCATAGACAGTGTCTATATAATGTTGGGATTTGGCCTTATCCATTTTGTATCTTGCCTGGTTTCTACAGTTAAAAATCATCATCTTCTTGTAGATTTGTCCTTCTGAATCTGGCCAGGGAGCGATCCCTTTTCCTTAAGATCTCGGAAGTGGTCCATTTCCCTGACTGCTGTTTGATTCTAATTTGTTTCATCGGAGCCAGAGAGTCGAGTGCAGACAGAAACAGATCTTTAAAAATATAACAAGAGTGATCAACATCATCACAGTTTAATACATGAGACCGATCCAAAATTCCAAGTACTTCTGCAAAACGTTCTTTTGAATATTGTTTCATAGACTGTACCTTCATGCATTTATTACCTGGCTCTAGTAGCATTCAGTAGGTTACCATATGATCGCGTAAACCAATATTTAAGACTGACAGACGTTCTCTTGATCTGATACAATAATCAAATCCAAAGTTGATTTACTGTCAATACACCCGGGTTGGCTCAACAATCAGTTGTTTAGACCAAATAACTGATTAAAGATATACAGGGCATTTACTAGTGTACTTCTCTGGGGTGATAGCTGCACATTTCTATTAAAATCGCCAAGCAGAATTAATTCTCTATCAGCCAATACATTGTGATCACAGCAATTCGATTCAAGTAAATCATTGAAATGATTCTGCTTAGGAGACCGATAGCTCACACCAACAAGTATAGGACGACATTTAGGAAGAAGTATATCTACCCATGCAACCTCAAGACCATCCATTTTCAGACCTGAACGAGGGTTAAAATGCACATCATTCCTTGTAAAAACACACACGCCGCCACCGTTTCGGTTTCGGGTCAATTCTATGAATGCTATGACCCGGTAGCTCAACCTCATCGTCCTCAATTGACCCATCGAGCCATGTCACAGTCACAGCAACTACTGCAGCCCCTGCGTTAGAAGCAAGGCGTTTTAATTCCTCTAATTTCGGCAGCAGGCTCCGTGTGTTCACATAGATAGAATGAAGTCCTCTCCGATTGAAACAGTCAAACATGTCATTTTCTGTGCCCACTGCTGATACATCGACAATCTCATCTAGATTGCACTCATCATCCCTGTTAGTGTTCAGCATCCCAATGTTTGGCATTACATTTAAACAGCATACCTTTAAACAGCATACATTTAAACAGCATACATTTAAACAGCATACCTTTAAACAGCATACATTTAAACAGCATACCTTTAAACAGCATACATTTAAACAGCATACATTTAAACAACATACCTTTAAACAGCATACATTTAAACAGCATACCTTTAAACAGCATACATTTAAAACAGCATACATTTAAACAGCATACATTTAAACAGCATACCTTTAAACAACATACATTTAAAACAGCATACATTTAAACAGCATACCTTTAAACAGCATACATTTAAACAGCATACATTTAAACAGCATACATTTAAACAGCATACCTTTAAACAGCATACATTTAAACAGCATACATTTAAAACAGCATACATTTAAAACAGCATACCTTTAAACAGCATACATTTAAACAGCATACATTTAAAACAGCATACATTTAAACAGCATACCTTTAAACAGCATACATTTAAACAGCATACATTGTAAACAGCATACATTTAAAACAGCATACATTTAAACAGCATACATTTAAACAGCATACCTTTAAACAGCATACATTTAAAACAGCATACATTTAAACAGCATACATTTAAAACAGCATACCTTTAAACAGCATACATTTAAACAGCATACATTTAAACAGCATACATTTAAACAGCATACATTTAAACAGCATACATTTAAAACAGCATACATTTAAACAGCATACATTTAAACAGCATACATTTAAACAGCATACATTGTAAACAGCATACATTTAAAACAGCATGCATTTAAACAGCATACATTGTAAACAGCATACATTTAAAACAGCATGCATTTAAAACAGCATACATTGTAAACAGCATACATTTAAACAGCATACATTGTAAACAGCATACATTTAAACAGCATACATTGTAAACAGCATACATTTAAAACAGCATACATTTAAACAGCATACATTTAAACAGCATACATTTAAAACAGCATGCATTTAAACAGCATACATTTAAACAGCATACCTTTAAACAGCATACATTTAAACAGCATACCTTTAAACAGCATACATTTAAACAGCATACATTTAAACAGCATACATTTAAACAGCATACATTTAAACAGCATACATTTAAACAGCATACCTTTAAACAGCATACCTTTAAACAGCATACATTTAAACAGCATACATTTAAACAGCATACATTGTAAACAGCATACATTTAAAACAGCATACATTTAAAACAGCATACATTTAAAACAGCATACATTTAAAACAGCATACATTTAAAACAGCATACATTTAAACAGCATACATTTAAACAGCATACATTTAAACAGCATACATTGTAAACAGCATACATTTAAAACAGCATGCATTTAAACAGCATACATTGTAAACAGCATACATTTAAAACAGCATGCATTTAAAACAGCATACATTGTAAACAGCATACATTTAAAACAGCATACATTGTAAACAGCATACATTTAAACAGCATACATTTAAAACAGCATACATTTAAAACAGCATACATTTAAAACAGCATACATTGTAAACAGCATACATTTAAAACAGCATACATTGTAAACAGCATACATTTAAAACAGCATACATTTAAAACAGCATACATTGTAAACAGCATACATTTAAAACAGCATGCATTTAAACAGCATACATTTAAACAGCATACATTTAAACAGCATACATTGTAAACAGCATACATTGAAAACAGCATACATTTAAACAGCATACATTGTAAACAGCATACATTTAAACAGCATACATTTAAACAGCATACATTGTAAACAGCATACATTGTAAACAGCATACATTTAAACAGCATACATTTAAACAGCATACATTTAAACAGCATACATTTAAACAGCATACATTTAAACAGCATACATTTAAAACAGCATACATTTAAACAGCATACATTTAAACAGCATACATTTAAAACAGCATACATTTAAACAGCATACATTTAAACAGCATACATTTAAACAGCATACATTGTAAACAGCATACATTTAAAACAGCATGCATTTAAACAGCATACATTGTAAACAGCATACATTTAAAACAGCATGCATTTAAAACAGCATACATTGTAAACAGCATACATTTAAAACAGCATACATTGTAAACAGCATACATTTAAAACAGCATGCATTTAAAACAGCATACATTTAAAACAGCATACATTTAAACAGCATACATTGTAAACAGCATACATTTAAAACAGCATGCATTTAAACAGCATACATTTAAACAACATACATTTAAACAGCATACATTTAAACAGCATACATTTAAACAGCATACATTTAAACAGCATATATTTAAACAGCATACATTTAAACAGCATGCATTTAAACAGCATACATTTAAACAGCATGCATTTAAACAGCATACATTGTAAACAAGCGAAATGTTACTTTGAGGCTATAGCTTCATCATATGACAAGGGATTGATAGCTCCACACATTATGTGAACGAACAAATCACAAATGTCACAAGCCCCCGCTTTTGAATTCTTCCTTACGATCATACCACAGTTTGGGCATGGTTTTTAAGCTTGCTTTGTGGTGTTTGGGCCAGGACAGGGGTGTACATCGACACAGAGTAGCAGGCTGAAGGTAACAAGCAGATTGTTGGAATTAACACCGGTCTCAGGGGCGCTGCAGCGTTTCCTGTGTACCTTTACCGAGCGGCTCAGCTGTTCCCGTAGGAAAGGTGATATCAGGTGCTGGTAAAGTTGTTCATGGCTGAAGTTCACAATATGAAAGTGAAGATTTCCATCCACGTCTTTCGGTGTAGGTGGAACGGGAGTTTGGGATCATCTCCATGTTTGAATTATAGAATAAATCAGAAACTCAAGAAGAGCAAAACTTCTGGCTAGAGCCATAATAGTGTTAAAATGTGATATAGAAACAAACAATACTGATATACAAACAAATAATTTACCCACTGAAGTCGGTTACGACACCGATCTCATTACTAGCTCAAAGTT